>NC_080539.1:57973952-58183952 GCF_028640845.1 Ahaetulla prasina
TCATAATAACATTCCTTTCTCTGGGAGTCAAGGACATCCTGCTCTGCACCTGGAGGGATGTGTTTGGGAGGCATCTCCAGTTGGGACGGTTTGATTGGACCATGAGATGGACATGTGGATGCTAGGCAGGGACTTGGACTTTCTTTTGGGTGGGGAAAACCTGGAAACTTTCAGATTCAGGTTTTCCCAGATGTGCCAATATGACATCTCTAAGAAAACGGAATTTTGAGGAACTTCAAGCCTTGGAGTCTTCTTTTGTTGGGGGTGTTACTTGGAACCCTGACAAGGAAGTTCCCACTCTCCAACAATACTAAATCTCCAATAGTCAAAGTACTTGAAACGGTCAGTACATTAAAGCATATCACTGACATTGAAACCAGCTCTCTGGACAATGAGGAGTTTGCAGATCTGTGCTTTGAAATGGTTGTTTATTAAATATATATTTGAGCCATTTTTTTCTGCGCTTAGACAGTAGCAAAAATGTGATTGACAGAATATGTTCACAAATGCGGAGATCCAGTTTATAATATTCAAAACCAGTTTATGGTGATGAATTGAATTGAGAGGAGGCAGTTTGCCCTCCCTCTGCAGCCCTCCACGTACACTTTAAAAATTTGCTCCAGATGGTTCTCTAAGCTGCCAAATCATTTTAAGAGTATAAAGGCTACAAGAGGGAGAAGAGGAGCAGAAAGTTCCTTCTCTTGCGATTCTGGAATGCACTCATTATGCAGAAATACTAATGTGTATGTTAAATGCAGGCACAAACAATATCATTTCTATTCAAAACACAACAAAAAGAGGGGTTCTGAAGCACACTGTTGGAGTTGCAATTTCAGTTACATAAAGGACGTGTATTTCAATCATGCAGCATCAGTTACTGAGTTACTGCCAGGCTACAAATTAAGATTAAAATTGAGTGTAGCTTGAGAAAATGTCATACCTCAAGGACAAAAGAAGGCTGAATAGGCACTAAAGATTTTATAATAGGAAGAAGAATTAAATTACAATAGTTTGTTGTTTATATGCTCTGGCAGTCTGAAAATTACATAGTTCTCCATTTGTAACCTTTTGAGCTTCTATCTTTAGCAATCCATAGGAAAGTGAGCTGCATTATGAAAATGTAACATTTCCTTTTAGTGCATTTTAGGACGCAGAATTATTGGGAGTCCAGAGAATCTATCTGGACCATTATTATTATAAACTGTGTTCTGATATAGCAAAAGAATGATCCTACTATATATAGGTCTATTCGCAATCTGATACATAATCACTCTTCCAAAAACGATCTTACTGTTTCTTGCATTAATTCTACATTACTTATATAGGGTTTATGAATTGTTTCTATTTTAAATGCATCTAGGGTAATGTTAAAAGAGTTATGGAGAATTTCATTTCTAAATTAATATTACCGAGACTACAGAGACCCATTGTGATAAAACAATTTGTCATAATTAATTTGTCATAATTTGGATGCTATTTTTGGAGTAGTTTAATTGTTTATACATGTCTAGAGAGCTAATTGGTCAGATGTAGATGCCATCACTGGAGGTTTTTAAGAAGAGATTGGATAGTCATTTGTTTGAAATAGTGGAAATATATCCTGCTCTTGTATGAGGTTAGGAGGTAGGAAGATGCAATGGCATCTCCCCCTCATTTCCTAGTTGTACCTCATCCAATTGCAATGATCTAATCCACATTGATTTTACTGACGATACCATCATAAGGGCACTACACAAACTTAAGCCATCTCTATCTATTGGTCCTGATGGAATATGTGCCTTCTTTCTTAAAAAGCTTTACTCCCCCCATAGCTGAACCTCTACGCACCATCTATGAAGTATCTTTTAGAATGAGCTCCTTGCTTGACATATTTATTTATTTATTTATTTATTTATTTAAATTTTTATACCGCCCTTCTCCCGAAGGACTCAGGGTGGTGTACAGCCAAGGTTAAAACAATTAAATATACAAAATTAAAATATCAATTAAAATACATATTCAATAATGGCCAAATTAAAACCGTCAAATTGACCTAGACTAAAATACCCCATATAAAATTACTAAAAATTAAAAATTTGAAAATTTAAAAATCAAGCCAGTCCCGCTTGGATAAATAAATAAGTTTTTAATTCACGGCGAAAGGTCCGAAGGTCAGATAGTTGGCGCAAACCGGGGGGAAGTTCGTTCCAGAGGGTAGGTGCTCCAACAGAGAAGGCCCTTCCCCTGGGGGCCGCCAGCCGACATTGCTTGGCGGACGGCACCCTGAGAAGACCCTCTCTGTGAGAGCGTACGGGTCGGTGGGAGGCATAAGGTAACAGCAGGCGGTCCCGTAAGTACCCGGGCCCTAAGCCATGGAGCGCTTTAAAGGTGGTAACCAGAACCTTGAAGCGCACCCGAAAGACCACAGGTAGCCAGTGCAGACTGCGCAGGAGTGGTGTTACCCGGGAGCAACGTGGAGCTCCCTCAATCACCCGCGCAGCTGCATTCTGGACTAACTGGAGTCTCCGAGTGCACTTCAGGGGTAGCCCCATGTAGAGAGCATTGCAATAATCCAGACGAGAAGTGACGAGAGCATGAGTGACCGTGCATAAGGCATCCCGGTCCAGAAAGGGGCGCAACTGGCGAACCAGGCGAACCTGGTAAAAGGCTCTCCTGGAGACGGCCGCCAGGTGATCTTCAAACGACAGCCGTCCATCCAGGAGAACGCCCAAGTTGCGTACCCCTTCTGTTGGGGCCAGTGACTCTCCCCCAACAGACAGCCGCAGTTGCAGCTGACTGTACCGGGGTGCCGGCATCCACAGCCACTCCGTCTTGGATGGATTGAGTCTGAGTCTGTTGCTCCCCATCCAGACCCGTACAGCCTCCAGGCAACGGGACAGCACTTCGACAGCTTCGTTGGGGTGGCCCGGGGTGGAAAAGTACAGCTGAGTATCATCAGCGTACAGCTGATAACTCACCCCGAAGCCACTGATGACCTCACCCAACGGCTTCATATAGATGTTGAACAGGAGAGGCAAGAGAATCGACCCCTGAGGCACCCCACAAGTAAGGCGCCTCGCGGTCGATCTCTGCCCCCCTGTCAACACCGTCTGCGACCGGTCAGAGAGATAGGAGGAGAACCACCGATAAACAGTACCTCCTACTCCCAAACTCTCCAACCAGTGCAGCAGGATACCATGGTCGATGGTATCAAAAGCCGCTGAGAGATCTAACAGGACCAGGGCAGAGAAACAACCCCTATCCCTGGCTCTCCAGAGGTCATCCACCAACGCGACCAAAGCTGTCTCCGTGCTATATCCGGACCGGAAGCCGGACTGGAACGGGTCTAGATAGACGGCTTCATCCAGGTACCGGGGAAGCTGCCACGCCACCACACTCTCTACAACCTTCGCCACAAAGCGAAGGTTGGAGACTGGACGATAATTACCCAAAATAGCTGGGTCCAGGGAAGGCTTCTTGAGGAGGGGTCTCACCACCGCCTCTTTCAAGGCGGCGGGAAAGACCCCTTCCAACAAAGAAGCATTTATAATTCCCCGGAGCCAGCCTCGTGTCACCTCTTGAGTGGCCAGCACCAGCCAGGAGGGACACGGGTCCAGTAAACATGTAGTGGCATGTAACCTCCCCAGCAACCTGTCCATGTCCTCGGGAGCCACAGAATCAAACTCATCCCAAACAACATCAACAAGACGTGGCTCAGTCATCTCACCCGGATCATCACAATCTTGGTCCAAACTATCCCGAAGCTGAGCGATTTTATCATATAGATAACCACTAAACTCCTCGACACGTCCCTGCAAAGGGTCATCCCGTCCCCCCTGGTGTAGGAGGGAGCGGGTCACCCAAAACAGGGCGGCCGGGCGGTTATCTGCCGACGCAATGAGGGTGGAAACGTAGGAACGTTTCGCCACCCTCAGTGCCACTAGGTAGGCTTTCGAAAAAGACCTAACTAGTGTCCGATCAGCCTCGGAACGGCTGGACCTCCAAGTACTCTCTAGGCGTCTTCTCCGGCGTTTCATCTCTCTCAGCTCCTCAGAGAACCAAGGAGCCAATTGAGATCTACGCCGGGTCAGAGGCCGCAAAGGCATGACACGGTCCAAAGCCCCAGCCGCGGCCTGTTCCCAGGCCGCAACTAGTTCTTCGGTCGTGCCATGGGCAAGATCCTCAGGAAACGGCCCAAGCTCCATCAGGAACCTCTCGGGGTCCATCAGGCGCCTGGGACGGAACCAACACATTGGTTCCGTCTCCCTGCGGTGGTGAGCGGCGGTCTGAAAGTCTAGGTGGAGGAGAAAATGATCTGTCCATGACACCGGTATCGTCACTAAATCCCCTAATACCAGATCATTAAACCACTGTCCAGAGATATAAATCAAGTCCAGTATGGACCCCTCCGTGTGTATAGGGCCATCAGTTACTTGAATCAGGTCCAAGCCCGTCATGGAAGCCTGGAACTCCTGAACCACCGTTGACGACAAGCCGGCCGATGGCAGATTGAAGTCCCCCATGACCAAAAGTCTGGGGATCTCAATCGCCACCCCGGCAAGCACCTCAAGCAGCTCAGGCAGGGCTGTAGTCACATAGCAAGGAGCCAGGTACACGATCAACAGACCCATCTGATTCTTATGGCCCCACTTCACAAGAAGGGATTCACAACCAGCTATCTGAGGCACAGTGGACTCTCTCGGCTCCAGACTTTCTCTCATCACAACCGCCACCCCTCCACCCCTACCCTGGGACCTCGGTTGATGGAATGCTCGGAAACCCGTAGGGCACAGTTCAACCAGGGGCACACCCCCTTCTGTGCCCAACCAGGTCTCCGTAATGCCCATAAAGTCCGCGGACTCCACCTGAATAAGATCACAGATCAGGGGGGCCTTATTGACCACGGACCGGGCATTGCACAACATCAACCGAAGGCCCGGGCCCTGAGGATCCTGACCTTCTGGGGAACGGGTAAGAACTGAGGGACCGGAGCACGTTATCGCTTTTAAACAGCGAGCCCGTGCTCCCAGAAAATGATACGGCCCCTTGCTTCCGCCATATCTGCCCCTCCCACTTACCGTACAGATGGAACCAACCTCTATGCCTGGAATGAACCCCTCACCCCCCTCCCTCGGACCAGATAAAACGCCGTGAACAAACCCCAGGACTGGACCTACCCTCCTTGACGGGTTTCCCCCCCCCCCGTCGCTTCCCTCCCCCCCTTTAAAAAGCTCTTATTAAAAAACCTATTTACAAAACCCCAAAGATTCTTCTTCATCACATGCCACCTCTCCGGGTCCCAGGACCCCTCGTTAAGGCAGGCTCTCGATAACCCAGAGGGCCATTCCTGTGAGGCGGGGGAACCTCGCAGTCGGAGAAGGTCAGCAGACAAATATTTCATTGCAAGAGATTATAAATAACAGTAGGAGAAAAGGGGTTCCCTAGCCGCTCGATGATATCGTGGCCTACGAACAAAGTCAGGACAGTCACAAAACCAAGGCCAGAATGTCCGGTAGGGGCAATAGTCAAGATGGAAGTTCAGCTGATGGATTCCGCCCGTTAATGCCGCCCATAATAAATGCAGCAAGAGTTTTTGCCCACTAATGCCGCCCATGACCAAGTCTGAGGCCGTCCAAAATTGATGCCACAAGTACCGGAAGCAGAAAAAAGTTTTCAGCCGCAGATGTCGCACGATGTTATATACAAAGTCAGCTAAAATCGAAATTCCGCCTGCCTGAGCTACCTGTGTCGAACGCTGCTGGTATCAATGCCGCTGAAAATAATACGGCAAACAGTCCAGCCGCCAGCCGCTGATGACAAATCATTAGCAAGTCATACCTATCTTTAAACAAGGTGACCCCGGCCTTGTTGAGAATTATAGACCAATCTCGCTTTGCTGCGTAATGTGTAAAGTCATGGAATCCATCATAAACCAATCCATCACCCTCCACTTAGCAACAAATAACCTACTCTCTAATAAAAAATTTGTCTAATTGTGAAATTCTATTTTTTCTTTCTATTTTTTAAGTTTATAAGCTAACCATCTACCTGGTTTATTAGCATTTTCAAAATAATTCTGTTTTGCCCCTTTAATTTTTTGTGCTAATTCTTCCTTTTCAATCAAAGCCATTTTGTGTTTAATTAAATCCATTCTCATTTTAATGTCTATCTTCTCTGGAAATCTTTTTAGTTCTTGTTCCCATTTCCTATAGTCATTTTCTAATATTTTAAAATGCTCATGTCCCACCCCATGGCTGAACTGATCCATTGATTGGACGCCTGGCCGCTCTCTCCCTCCTTGTCTGACAGCCTCAGCTGCCATGTCCTCTGCCAAATCCCGGAACTAAAGCAGCTCTTCATAACGCCCAGCCCTCATCTTCCTCTATCCCGGCTGCCAGTGTGCTGATTCCCTTCCCATGCTTTTTATAAGCAGCTTTGTCCTCTTTGCCAATGATGTTAAACTATTCAACACCACAGGCAACTCTATTACCCTTCAAAATGACCTAGACTATGTATCTGAATGGTCAAACAATTGGCAACTCCAAATCTCTGCTAACAAATGCTCAGTCCTGCACATTGGCAATAGAAATAAGAACCTCAAATATTTGCTAGGTGGAAACTATCTAAAAGTTGACCCACACTCTGTTAAGGACCTAGGAGTACTCATTTCAAAAGATCTAAGCCCCAGAGCTCACTGTAAAATCATTGCAAAAAAGACATTAAGAGTTGTCAATCTTATTTTATGAAGTTTTCTCTCTGGTAATGCTATACTTCAAACTAGGGCATACAAAACTTTTGCCAGACCTATACTTAAATACTGCTCACCTGCCTGGAACCCTCACTGTATTTCAGAGAGAGTGGGTCCAGAGATATTTTACTAGAAGAGTACTCAAATCGTCTGCTCAAAATAAAATTCCCTATACCACCAGGCTTGAAATTTTAAGCCTCAATAGTTTCAAACTATGCCATCTACATTCTGACCTAAGCTTAGTTCATAAAATTATTTACGAAAACATCCTACCTGTAAATGAGTACTTTAATTTCAACCACAATAACACAAGGGCTATTAATAGATTCAAACTCAATGTAATTCGCTCTAATCTTAATTGTAGGAAATATGACTTCTGCAATAGAGTAGTAAATGTCTGGAACACTCTACCTGATCCTGTTGTTAATCTCTCTAATCACCATACCTTTTACCTTAAACCGTCTACTGTGGACCTTTCATGTTTTTAAGAGGTCCCTAAAGGGGCGTGCATAAGCGCACCAGTGTGCCTACTGCCCCTGTCCTACTGTTCCCATTTATATTTACTCATTTTATGTGTTTTGCTTATTTATTTCCTTTTATTTGTGCCAAAAAATTTTCATGTGTCCATGTCTATGTCTATACTGTTACTTGTTTCCTTGTACTTGTAAATAGATAGATAGATAGATAGATAGATAGATAGATAGATAGATAGATAGATAGATAGATAGATAGATAAATGTATGTTAGACTAGTAGACTTCCAAGTTCCCTTCTAACTCTGTTATTCTGTATTCTGTAAATAGAAAAGCATTACAAGTAGCTGAGGTGCCTAACATTGGAAAATTATACCAGTGGCTGGAAATGGCTGGGTTAAAAGACAGCCCTGAGGCACAGATCAAAGCAACACAAAAACAGGCACTATATACCATATCCATTTTGCTGGGGTCGATTGCACTAGACAGGATCCAAGGTGCAGACTATGTAGAGAGAGACAGTTCAACAGGTAGTGGCAGGATGCAACATGCAGGAACAACATACATTGAAAGGCACAACCAGGTAATTGGCATTGTGTACAAGAACATCTGCACAATTTATAAACTACACTCTCCCAGGTTCAGGTGAAGGATTCCACAGAAGGTTGTGAAGAATAAAAGGGCTAAGATCTTGTGAGATTTCCAGACAGGAAAGGCAGATACTGGCCAATCAGGCAGCCATCAGGGTAGGATACAAGAAGACAAGGATCAGAAGACAGTAGTGGTGGTAGATGTAGAGCTGCCAAGTGGCAGCACTATCAGGAAGGAGTATAAAAAGTTGGAGAAGGAGGGACTAAAGAGGGTCTGGAATGTAAACGCCAAAATGATTCCAGTAGGAGTATTTGGGATTATGACTCCTAATTTGGGAGAGAGGTTTCAGCAGATTCAAGGAACAACTTCAGAGCTCTCTGTCCAGAAGAGTTTAGTACTAGGAACAGCTGAGATACTGCACAGATCCCTCAAACCGGGAAGCTCCAGTAGAGGACCCAAGATTGAGAAAGACACATACCACCCATAGGGATAAGGACAGAATTTTTAATTTTTCTTATATGATTGAGTTGCTTATCTTTGCTTCATAAATTATCATATTTTTACTATGCACTTAATCATTTTGATAAACTTACTTGGACAAGGTGTTTTATAAATCAAAGTTTTGAGTTTCCTTTGAAAGCTGGCCAAAGCTCCAATACAAGTACTTTTTAATACTGGGCAACAAAATCCAGAAATTATAGCCAGCAAGGAGAAGGGGAGGAGAGTCTTTCATCATATTCTTTGAATGAAGCACTCCATAAAATGGGATATGGTTTTTTTTTTAAAAAAAAACCAGTTTTGAAAATGTGCATAAAAATTACAGTAAAAACTAATTAATTAGAATTAATCAGTATCTATCATTTTGATCTAGTATGGAAAAGCAATATGGCCATAATGCTTTTCCATTGGTTTTGGTTTTTGAACCAAATGAGGTAGTCTTTTAGTAACAAATGCTTCTTAATTAATGTCACTTAATTAAAAAAAAACTATGCACATTTGATATCTATTTGCTTATCAATGATTGAATATTTTATGGTTACATTAATTTATTTAAGTGTTTTTAATTTTTATCAAAATATTCATTGGAAATAATTCAGATAACAATCTATCACTTTTTTTCTGAATGTAATAAGCCATGAAAATTGGAACTGATGGAAACATTTAGGCTGCATGTTTCTTTGAAGAGGTACCTTGTTTTGTTGAAAATATTAATATGAAACCCTGGTAACTGAATCAGATCACCTCACTGAAGAAAATAGGCCTCCAGAATCTTGGATAATTGATTTGTTTAATTTATATGACTGTCCATTCATGAATCCAGTAACAGTTAACAGAGTTGGAAGGGTGGTGGTTTAGTTCAACCCCCTGCTCAACCAGGAAACCCTATAGCATTTTAGACAAATGGTTGTCCAATTTCTTCTTAAAAACCTCCAATGTTGGAGCACCCACAACTGCTGGAGGCATCTTGTTCCACTGATTAATTGTTCCAACAAGGAAATTTCTCCTTAGTTCTAGGTTGAAAGTCTCCTTGAATAGTTTCCATCCATTGTTTATTGTCCTGCCTTCAAGTGTTTTGGAGAAAGGTTGACCCCCCCCTCCTCTTTGTGGCAGCCCTTTAGATGTTGAAACACTGCTATCTATCACTCCTAGCCCTTCTTTTCATTAAACTAATTAATGATAACTCTGCAATGATAGATGAGCTTTGATTTGGGGACAAAGAAGGATGAAAATATTGGAATGGGATGAGCTCTTGCTTGTTCTTTTTCCCACCAGGATGTTTGGGGACTTTGTGTTGTATGTATGTAGGTATTAGGAGGACACTGGCTCAGCTATTAAAGACTCTGAATTTGTTAGCCAGAAAGCTGACAGCCTGAGTTGGAGACCTGAGCGCCGTGCAATGGGGTGAGCTCTCATTACCTGCCCCAGCTCCTGCCAACTGGGCAGTTTGAAAGCATGCAAATATAAATAGATAAATAGGTACCACTTCAGTGGGCAAGGGAACAGTTCATATACATAAAGAGGGATCTGTTTTATAAAAGGACTACCTTATTTTATAGGAAATTATTTTCAATGAATAGTTATTATTATTTTTTGTGCTGTTTTTGGCATGTTTTAGCATATAACATTTGGATGCAGTTTGTGTACATTTGCACACATAAATACAAGTAGTCCTCATTTAATTACCACAGGTTTGTCAACTTGGTAGCTAATCACATAGCTGCAACAGGCTTGTGATGTCATCTCCCTTTGATCATTAAACGAATCACTGCAGTCATTAAGTGAGACATTGTGTGACTGTGTCTTACAATTTTATTTTTTGTGTGCTCCATTAATTTTGTTTGTTGGAAGCCAGTGGTGAAGTGTGTGAGTGGCCATCATATGATTGTGAGATGATGTGACAATACTAAATATGAGAGTTGGTCACCAAGTTGGTATTTTCACACTTTTGTAATGTTTCATGGTCGCTAAATGAGGCAGTCAGTAAGCAAGGGCTACCCGTATGTGCAAAAATACCCACATGTGTCACACAAAACATTTATGGGGAGAGGGTTATCCAGGACTGGTTTGAGCTGAGTAGATAATTCTGTCTTGGCAAGGTGGGGGAAACTGGATATTACCTAGGAGTATGGAGTTTAGAAAGTTTCACAGTCAATTCTTATTTGGGGTGGAAGGTATTTTAGATTCTGCTGATTCTTCCTTTCAAGTAATTGTCAAAATGAAAATCATCCCATAATGTCACTGAACGTAAAGAAATATTTGTCACATATCATCATATCCAGTCTCTGAGCCCATATGCATCAGATTGGAAAATGTTAATGTCAAGAAGAATCTTATTCTAGTGTATTGTAAGTCTCACATTATAATATTATACTGCAGTGGAAGGAGAAGCTGGCAATTGTTCTGCTGACTTGACTAAAACTGTCACTTGCATTAATCCTCAGTTGGAACTGGCCCTAAAAATAGAACTGCGACAGCTGACATTTTTCTTTTAAAAGCCTTCTCCATCTAAATATAGAAAGGACTATGTTGCCTCTCACAGGAATTATTACATGCAAAAGCCAGGGTATCCATAAATAACCGTGGCATCTCCCCTGGTAACAACACATAACATGCACTCAGGATTGCTGGGAATTCAGCTCTCCTATCCAGCTGGGATTGTCTCAGCTGTCAAGCCTTAATTTTTAAAAGCAATTTCACCTCAATGTCCTATGTAACATTATAAAAAGAGATGTGAAATGTTTTAGAGGTAAAGATCTTAGATGTTGCAATGTGTGTCCTTTTTATTAGATGAGAGCAAGGAGGTGGTTAAATCCTTGGATTGGAATAAAATAGAGATTAATTAAATAGCTAAGGAAATAGCCAAGGGACAGAAGATCTCTTAGAAAGGGTAGCTGCTTACTGTCAGGTTTTGAACACAATTTTTTTTCTTTGCAACTGTATCCACATAGACCAGGGGTCTGCAAACTTGGCTCTTTTAAGACTTGTGGACTTCAACTCCCAGAGTTTGCTGGCTGAGGAACTCTGGGCATTGAAGTCCTCAAGTCTTAAAAGAGCCAAGTTTGCAGACCCCTGACATAGACCATTTTTAAAAATAAAAAATGTAATGCAGTACTAATTCTCTCTTTTTCCTTCTTCCCACCTGATTCCTTAGGTGGGCGAGTTCAGAGCTCATGCAGCCGAGTGGACAGCCAATGTTACCGCAGAGTTCAAAGAAACCCGGAGGCGCCTGAGTGTTGAGATCTATGACAAATTCCAGCGGGCTACCTCCATCAAAAGAAAGCTCTCTGCAGAAATGGCAGTGAATCACAGCCAAGACCTGACCCCTTGCAAAAGAACCTTGTCTGTCAACCACCTCACCAGCGAGAAAGATCTCTTGCCTGCCATCACAAAGACAGATAGCATTTATATGAATGGCTTGACTCCTCACTGTGCAGCGGAAGAAATTGCTGTGATTGAGAACATTAAGTAGAATGACTTTGAAGCCTGATCTTTTAATAAGAAGCCACCTATGGTTTAGACTTACCTTGTAGGTCCGATTATTTTCCCTCTGTCCATAACCGATGCCAATAGCATTTTTTAAAAATCATATGCATGAGTTCCAACAGAAATCTACCCACAATATGGAGTCATCATTATATTTCTTGAAAGACACAAGATGAATGGCACTTTGGTCATTGACAAATGCTGGACTAAGCAATGTTCAATGCCTTTTTTTAAAAAAAGTATATATTGGTGCCCAGACTGGTTTTTTGTTTTTCTTCATCTCTCCTGTTGCGCCGTAAGGCGTTGAGAATGAATAATGTTGGTTTAGGTTAACAATGTAGCTTTGAGAGATCAGTCCTTAAACTTTTCAGGGTCTACCATGCCAAGCCTAAGAAAGGACCATACATGGACTACAATCTATATGTAAATGGCAAGAAAATCTTATGCAGCCTTTTACCTAAGAAATTTTTGTCAGTGCCTTATCTTTTAAAGAAACAGAACCTCTATATCTTTCATATGGGTTTTTGTTAGTTTGTTGGTTCTTGCATGAGTACAATATCTCATGTTTATATTTCCTCTTGCCCTCCCACAACCATGTTTTAAGGATGTCTGAAGCCAAGGATACCAGCGTTAAGAAATATGCCAAATCAAGGACATCAAAACGCCACTTCTAATTTAGCTTTAAAGGCACTGCAATTATAAGGGTTGCAAAAGGTGTCCCCTATAATTTTTTTTTAAACTCAGGTGCAGATAATACATGTACACTCAGTTGATATGTAGAATTTATGAATCCATGTCAGGTCTCATTACTGAAACTCTACTCAACCTTTCGTACCCATGCACCATGTACCGAAAATCTTCAGTTGTGTGTTATTAAATTTGATGAGATACATCTTGGTGCAATAGATTCTTTTGCATAGATTCAGACCAATCCTGAATCAGCAGCAGGTCAGCTACTGTAAATGCAGTGCTGCTGGCAGAAAAGCATTCATTCCCCCCGCCCCCCACCTCCGTTTGTTTTATCTGTGTCATGTTAGAAGCTCACTTAGCACAGGGACCGTGCCTGCTGGATTGCTTTCCTTGAACGTTACATCCTACATTTTTGCCCACAGCAGCTGGGAATAAAAGTAGGAATGCAATTGAAACTGGCATCACTGTGACTTTCAACACCAAGGATATACAGTAGATGGTATCTGAAGACAAACACAGACATGGAAATAGTTGATCAATAGCACAGAGTACAATTAAATAGATGGTCCTTGGTTGATTATAATAGGCTGATAACGCAGATCTGAAACTAGTCCTTAGACTTTCTTTGATTGTTTTAAAAGAAAACAACTTAATTTTATAGCCTCTTGTGTCTTCTGTTTCTAAGTGTGTGTATGAGATTCAGAAGGAATGCAGAATTTAAAATAATGGAATGGAATGCAATGGCTTGTCTTTTAAATTGTTTTCAACATTTTATTCTATTGCAACCTGGCTGTATATAAATACCCCTTAAAAGATTAATAGGCAGCCTGATCCTCAAAGCATAACTAAGGTGCAAGACTCCACTGAAATCACAGGAGCCTACACCGACAGAGCTATCTGAGGCCTTCACTCTTGGCTCTGATACAAAATGGGACTTCAATTGGATTAAATAACATATCCGTATCATTTGATTATTATTAATAACAGTATAAACTATGAATGTTAAATTTATGAATGCTTCGTTTTCTTTTTCTAACAAATCTAAGTTATAGGTGTAAATAGCAATCGGTGAAGAGTTAACAAGAGTGTACATCGCAGATCAGTAAAGTTCCATTAAATATATATCAGGCCAAGCTCTTCAAAGAAAAAGGCCCCATCACCACCATTGCCCTCCCCCCCAGCACAGTGTTCTGAATGTCAACGTGGTAAGAAAAGTTGTCTTACCATGTATAAACTGTGAATTGTAATGAAAATATAAAATAATAAAGTTTTTAATTTAAAAAAAAATGTTTCACTGAATCTCCTACTTGTGGCTACTTTAATGGTGGGAAAACTATAAAATCAGGATAGTGGAGCTCTCAAATTTGGATGGTTTCTATACCCAATTGCAGCCTTCTTAATTTTAATAAAATTATTTTGGCTGATATAAACAATATGTCCCTCCGGAAACATTTTTTCTCTTCTCCAATGAATTGTTCAGTGTTCCCGTCCCTCCCCCCACCCCGTACTTGCATTTTATCTTAAACACGTTGACCTTAATGCAGCAAGCACAAAGTGGTACATACCAGAGATGGGTTTCAGCAGGTTCTGACCAGTTCTGGAGAACCGGTAGTGGAAATTTTGAGTAATTCAGAGAACCGGTAGTAAAAATTCTGACTGGCCCCGCCCCCATCTATTCTCTGCCTCCCAATTCCCAGCTGATCGGGAGGAAATAGGGATTTTGCAGTAACTTTCCCCTGGAGTGGGGAGGGAAAGGAGATTTGACAGTATCCTTCCTCTGTCACACCCACCAAGCCACGTCCACCAAGCCATGCCATGCCCACCAAGCCACACCCACAAAACTGGTAGTAAAACTTTTTGGAACCCACCACTGGTACGTGCAATAGGGCATTCTTGGTTTTGTTCATAAAAGCTGCCTTGTCTCTAAAATGCTACTGCAAGGCACCCTTTTTTATTTCTAAAACAGACACTTTCACACACATATTTAGATAATATTTCTGTTGGGTTTGTTTTATGCAAAGTCCTTTTATAAATCCAGTTGCATATGCGAATAATCTACTTAAATATTTCATGGCTATAACATTAAATTTCTCAAATCTCAGTGAGCAAGGTTCCCAAGCAATAGCCATCAGATCTATTTAACTTGGTTTAGTAGGGGGAAGATAAGGGTATTAAAACCAATCAAAATCCATATCTATGCAGGTGTGAACATGGATTTTTGATATACCTAGACATCTATTTTAATAGGGGGGTTCATGTTTTGTATTTAATGGAATATGTATACTAGGTAGGCTCTTCTTGGATAAACAAAGCTGGCTGAGCTGAATTGTCTTATACAGGTTTACAACCATTCATTTAGTGACTGTTCAAAATTACAACAGCGCTGAAAAAAGGACTTATGACCACTTTTCACAGTTAAAATCCTTGCAGCATCCCATGGTCACATGATAAAAATTTGAATTGCTTGGCAATGGGCCATGCATTTATGACAGTTGCAGTGTCTTGATTACCTTCTTTGACCCTTTGAGACAAGCAGATCAATGACGAAGCCAGATTCACTTAACAAACATGTTACTAACTTAACTGCATTGATTTATTGTGGCAAGAAAAGTTCAAAATGGGGCAAAATGACTTATCAACTCTCCCACTTAGCAACAGAAAATTTGGCTTCAATTGTGATCATAAGTTGAGGACCACCTGTACATAAAAAAACTCTAGACTAATAGAAAAGCTTCTTTACCAGGGTAGTATTGGACCCTTTATTCTTTGACCATGGATTGTGACTTATTGTTTATTTTGGTATGAAACATCAGTGTGCTGAAACCAAACATCTGGAAATTCTTATAGACATGATATCTGGATAACTCTGGAACATTACAAGATTAGCAGTGGCATAGTAAGGAAGAGGATATTCAATATTGAGGATAGCATTTACATAAAGCAAATATTGATCTAATATATGCAGAAGAATGGCTCTATGCTTTACATGGTGGTTCTTCTTTTAGTGCCATCTCCTAGCTATGCATTCTTTTGATGTTACTATTTACTCACAGCCACTGACGATTTTCTGGGGAAATGTGATTTTCCATTGACTTCAGTGATTTTCCATTGACTTCTGCAACATTACATGGTTGTTAAAAGAGTTCAGTCCAACTTTGTATGTGATTATATGCTGAAAGATTATATAACTGCTACATATTATTATTAGGAATTCTTTTGAGGCACAGTCAGTCCAGCACTGCCTAACTGAACTCAGCCCACAGGATTAAACCTGGAAAACTAATGTGAACTGGAAAAACAGGTCATTGGGTGAATCTAACTGGCTTCATTCAGGATGGAAGGCCAAAAGTGTTACATTAAATGTTACAGAGAATAAATGTATTATTGCATTTGAAGAAGTATTTCAGAGTCAGTACTGTGGCTGCATACTATGTGCTTTGTGCTTGATGATTCGCAGATTATACTTATTGTTAAAATTGATATTCCATTTTTTTCACTTTTTAAATATCCAAGATGAAATTTAAACAATATTTTTGTTCTCTCTGGTTGAGTTTTACTAGCAAAAGTAGCTATTTCCTTGAAGAGGAAGAGTTCCCATAGGAAAGGCCACCTACAAATTCTGAAGTCAGGTTTGATCTTCCTACAGGGAAACACATGCGCATGTGCGCACACAAACACATTTGGAGATTTGGTTTCTTTTGATTTTTCCGCTTCTGATTCTTGATCATCAGTTTTCTTCTTCATCAGAATAGAATCTGGTTCATGATAGTTCCTTTACTAAACAAATTGGGATATATCCAAAATATGTGAATAACTGAGTCTGTGACTATTACTTTAGTCACCAGAAATAGACTAAATCCTACATCTGTACTAGATCAAACTTATTTCTGCCCCATTCTTCTCAACAGCTTTATGATTCCTTCTTCTCTTATTTTGGTATTTGTGTATAACTTTATTTCTGTCCATAGACTCAGGGATTATTTAGAAATCACCTGATATATAAAAATGATACTAATTTCATTTTTTCATTAGTAGAATAGTTGTTCAGATGTGAAAAAGTATGTAATATATAACCTTGATATATAATGTCAATGATGAAAGTATTCAGTAGAAGTCTTATTATAGTGTGAAATCTATTTATTGGTTAACCTTGTAGATATACTAACATTTAAAAAGTAATCAAGCTACTGATATAACCAGGATTAATTACCAAGAATCAGATTACGAAGAGTGCATTTTCTCAAAAAAACAACAACTAATTGTTGAAATCCATATAAACGTGTTATACATGGAAACTATTAGCCACAGTACAGTGCTTCATGATGCAACCAGGCAAGGTCACAAGTTCTTGAAATGTGAAATGGTGTGCTTCATACACCACACAGTAACAACAGCAATTTTTCAGCTTCTCCAAATTCATTAGAAATGAGCCATAACTCTTAATTCCATACTGATGGAATACTCTTCTGGTGTCCAGCAACCACTTCATTAGTATTCTTTGGTAACCAGGAATTCATGAGTAGGTCAATAAGCATTTTAAAAGTTTTTTGTGAAATGACAGCTATATTCATGTACTGGTAGCCTTTGATTTACAACAGTTCATTTAGTGACCATTCAAACAGCATGGAAAAAAGTGATTTATGACCATTTTTCACACCTACAACCTATCTAGTATTCCCATGACCATGTGATCAAAATTCAGATGCTTGGCTACTGGTTCCTACTTATGACTGTTGTTTACCAAGGTCATGGGATCATCTTTTGCAACCTTTTGACAAGCAAAATCAATGGGGAAACCAGATTCACTTAACAACCTTGTTACCAACTTATCAACTGCAGTGATTCACTTAACGACTGTGGTGAGAAAGTTTATAAAATGGGGCAAAATTCACTTAACAAATGTCTCACTTAACAACAGAAATTTTGGGCTCAATTGTGGTTGTAAATCGAGGACTACCTCTATAAAGGTAAAGGAGTTACTGCAAATTTTAATCCACTACTCATTGCCAACTATAGGGAGCAGTGTTCATCTCTGTTTCAAGGCCATTGAGCCAGCATTGTCTGAAGAGATTTCAGTGGTCATGTGATCAGCACAATGTCATGGAGCACTGTTAACCTTCCCATCAAAGTGGTACTTATTTATCTACTCACATTTGCATGCTTTCAAACTGCTAGGTTGGCAGGAACTCGCGGAAGGATGGGAACTCATCCCATCACCTGGTGTTTCAAACCTGGGCTGCCAGCTTTCCAGTTGATAAGCCCAGCATCTTTACCACTGAGCCACTGCCCTGCACCATATTCATGTATATGCGAGCAGATTCAGAATCATATTTCTCTTTCTTTAAGATGTTTAAAATCTCCTTTCTTTCCACCTTCCAAGCATAATAGACTTCTCAAGAGAGTTAGCGTGGCCAACATATGATAATTTGAGCCTGGTTATTTGTGCCTCAAGTGAGAATTCTGAAGAGGGCTAGATACCTGATGAGGATGGTGTGGAGTTTTCTGTTGTTTTCCTGATCCAGTTATTTCCTTTAACCAGTTCCCCTTATTAAGTATCTTATTAAATAGTGTGCTAAGTAAAGCAAGACGTTCATGAAAGAAACTCTGCAAAGGAAAGCAGATTAAAGCTTATTTGGAAGACTCAAAGGAGTTTGAAAAGGCTTCCCCTGATGAAGAAAAAGCAATAGAGAAAAACACTGCCCACAGCCAAGGAGAGACATCTGATAAGGAGGTGATTGGGCAATTAATAAAACAACTTTAAAAAGAACTAAAGACAGAATGGGAGTAACATGCTGTGGGAGTATCTAGAACTTGGCAGTTATGCCAGAGAAAATGAATAAACAATTTAAGGAAATGTCACAGCAAATAGCAGATATTGCTCAGACAGATAATGGCTACAAATAACACCCTTGAGATAGACAAGGCTCAAAAGACTATTTCTTAAATAAAGATTGAAGTGGAAGATTTGCAGGACCATAGCAGATATGGCATAGCAGATATGACCATAGCAATCCATAATTTAAGAACTAAAGGAGTGGCAGAGAAAAGTGAAAATCTGAGTTGTTCTAGGATCCATTTTTTTTCTTACCTTGGCTATCCATGAAATCTTCTCCAACATCAAAGTTCAATAGCATCAATATTCTCTCTGTTCTACTCCTTCAAACTCCAACTTTTACTTTCATAGATTGAATTTCGTCATTGGGAAAACCATTGCCTGCATGATTCTAAAGTTTTAGGCATAGATACATCAAGGCATCTGAATATCTTTTTCACATCCTTCATGGCTACCCCACCAAGTGTTAGTGTATGGCATATGTCTTAACTGTTCCTTTATTATTCGTGGTTGGTCCTATAGAAGCTGTGTGTAATGGAATGAGTGGATGGCCTTGGAGAATAAGAGGAAGAGGTTCTGTCTACAGAACAGTCAGAACAAGAGAGGCAGAAGCTCCCAGTGGCTTAACAGTCAGGGAAAGAAATTTAGGAAAGTCCCAGTTTAATTTTTCAGATGGTTTAAATGTTACAGTGTATCACCAGACTTCCAAGATTCTATTAATATACTTGTACAATAAAGTAGAATTAGCTCATCTAATCAATTTCCCTGGGAAGATTGACATTGTCTGCTGCTTCAATATCTTCGTTGTCAGTTCTAAGGCTGGTTGCTGCTCCTGTTATTATTAGTTTAATATGTTTACATTTAATCTTAGTTCCATTGTTTCACCATTCTTTTTCAATTAAGAACCAGTGCAATTGGCTAGTTCAATTTTTAAGGAAAAGGGTGGGAAAAGATATAATTTCTTGGCTATTCTGCCTCCGTAATAACACTTAGGGGTGGTTCTTTTGATTTGAAAGCAGAAAAGGCCATTTTCACAATCCTTGCAATTTGTATCTAGCGCATGATAAAAGAAAGTACAAATGACATAATATAAAGGCAACAAAGGGACAGTCCCATAATCCACATGTACAGGATACCTTCAATGTAGATGTGATCTGGAGAAAATTGTCAGCTAAATATGTTTTCCACTGCAGTGAGGGAAAATCACCCATCCAGTCATTTTGGGATCCACATGTCCTTTAAATGGATAGCAGTCTAGCTTCCTCATTTTATACCAATCGCAAATTCCAGAATCACCATACAGACTGTGTGGATAGTGGCTAGGATAGTGGTCATCAAAATGTGAATCACTATTCAGAAACCAATATGGACAGATTTCAGGATATCAACACTTGCATCTGTGTGTAATGCTTCCTCTTCAAAATATATCAATAAAGGAAGAGAAGCAAACTTTTAAATATCCAGTTTCACATGAAATTGTCACAAGGCCACGACTCCTTAATTTCTTGTTCCAGAGATCAGCTTCTGGAACAGCTTCCAATATTACATTTTCTCTTTGGTAATGACTGCTCAGCTTCTGCTTGAAATAAATGTTCAGAAAATAAAATCGCCAAATGAATTTCTTTTTTTGTTTTCTGTTACCATGTCATCTTAACAAATTCTTATAAATTAAATAAGCAAGCTAGGTATGTCCTGGAGTAAATTGTTGAGCAGGACATAGGCAGGCCTGCAACTGTTCATTAAGATTAGGTTTGACAGTTATTTATTAATTTTATAAATTATAGCAGAAAACTAAATATAGAATTGTATTAAATCTATACACTCAGGGGAATGCATCTTTATAAAGAAATACATTTTGCTCCATCACAGTGTCACAACAGTCATATGTCAGAAATGAACAAAATCAAATTTTCTAGACAATGTGATTGAATTATTTCTCCTTCTGACTGATGCTCATATCTTATTCATTGCTATTACATTCTTTATCTTTTTCGTGATAAAGAAAGTACTATATAAACTCTGCTAAAATTATACATTATATACAGTAATGATAATCCATGTCCATAGGTAACACAATGCATGGAATCCAATAGTTACTTTCTGCTGATAAAAACTACTTGCAGAAGCTCTCAGATCTATTTCTGAAGACTAAGAGACCCTCTAAACTAAGTTTTATTGAGTTGAGATGGTTATAGAAGAGGGAAGGAAGGTGGAAATCAAGTTACATCAGTTTATTTATTTACTTGGAAATGTGTTTCATATATCATGGATTGATTGTTCCTTTATTGTCCTTTATAATATGTTCTAAAGATTAAAGAAAATCTAATTAAATTTTATAGCCCTTTCCTTTCCTTTCCTTTCTTTTCCTTTCCTTTCCTTTCCTTTCCTTTCCTTTCCTTTCCTCAACTGCATCATGATTGGTCTGATCAGCTTAGATAAGGAAATATCTCTGAAACAATGAGCCAACATTGTTTAATAACCATTTAAAAGAAAAAAGAGCAGAAGATAAAACAAGAACAACAAAACAACCTCTGGATTACTCTTCAGAAAATTCAATTTTTAATGGCTTCATCTCTGGAAAGATAACTCCACAACTCTGGTTGAGAAAATGTGCCTTCCAGCCTCTATTCCTTTCATGTCCTGGAAGCAATGCTGGCTCAAGGATATATGGCATCCCTGAGTTACAGTAATTGTAACTGTCTGCCAATGCAAATATTTGTATTTATTTGAATGATTTGGAAGTAGGGGCAGAGTTGGTACCAGCCTAAATCTAGCTCTCTGCCTAGAAGTGTGGGACCATGTAATGTTTTCCCTCAATGCTTTAATAAGTTGGGCTGTAATAATCCTACATGTATCCAACTTCCAAGCCACAAAGGAATTTTTAGACTCAGAGTATCACTTCATATTGTGCCCAGAGTGTAACTGAATTCTCTTGAAAATAAAAGCCAAGGGATTTCCACCAATAGCCTGGATACCAGCTCCATCAACCTGGGGATTCCCCCCCCCCCCGCCCCCGAGTAGCAGAATAGCTGGTATGGTAGCAGAATCCCAAACTTGTCTCTACAGCTCAAACTGATATATAGACATACATATCTAGCTACTCAAAGGCAAAGCCCAAATCATGGATAAGGGATACATCCAACCTTGGTATCTAAATATGCAGATTTCAAGATCACAGCATTGCTTTTCCTTAGCCAGATTTCAGTAATACTTACCAGATCTGCTATCTTATCAACCAAGTTATGAATAAAAGTGATTTTGTTCATTAACCATTATATAGTAAATATGGGAATGAAAACAGGTTGAAAATGCTGGATACACTTTCTCATTCACACACAGATTTTTTTTTTATCACAAAACTTACATGTGTGAATGAGAGAGACCACCATTTCCATAATAAGAGATGGAAATATTTTCCCGAACAGTTCTTTTTGCGTGCTTCTGATACGCTGATAAATTCTTTTATTATTATAATTAAGGCATCCATTATGACTTAATGATTCTGAGATGAGACACCCTCTGCTTTGGCTGTAATGTCCTGGTTGTGGCCTCTTTCAAAGAAACATCCTAGCACACTATAAGCAAATGATTTGGATCACGTTGTCTATGTAGAAATATGCCTTAGGATCTGCTGCTTGCATGGAAGGCTCCCTGTTAACTCTTCAAATAGAAATGGCTCCCCTTTAAATAAGAGTAGGAGAGAAGGTTAGATAGGGAGGAAGTAGGATGGAGGAAAAGAAAGGAAAGGGAAGTAGAGAAGGAGTAGGAGAGGAGAGAAGAAAGGAGGTATGAAGAAAGGAGGGAGTGAAAGGAGTGAAAGGAGAAGAAAGGATTGCTGTGAAAAGAAAATGAAGGAAAGACAACCCCGAATATATTTGAATATATTAGGATAAAAATTGAAATAGTTAAAAAAAAAGAATGAAAGGGAATGAATATGAACAAAAATAGAGAAATTAGAACTTGAGGCCGAAAGAAGATATGATTTAATAAAATGAGCAAGGAAATATTAGGAAATGAATAAAAAACTAGGAAAAAAGAATATTTTGGCAAAAATTGTAACTAAGTAAAATATATTTGAATATATTGAATTGTATAAGATATGATATGGCCAATACACTATTCATGAATTGTGTATGTATGTGGGGGGGGACGACTAAAAAATCAATAAAAAACCTTACAAAAAAGAAAGAAAGAAAGAAAAGAGATGGCTCCCCTTTCACTGTACATCTCCGTGAGGCAGGGCTTCAGAATTTATTTATTTTTTATTTATTTATTTATTTTTGTCACAACAATATATGTAGGTATCATACAAAAAGATTATATAGTATATAAACACATATATGAGTAAATATAAGGAGGTATAAGCATATATATATATATAGGAAGAAGAAAAGAAAAACAATAGGACAGGAACGGTAGGCACGTTTATGCGCTTATGCACGCCCCTTATGGTCCTCTTAGGAATGGGGTGAGGTCAATAGTAGAAAGTTTTTGGTTAAAGCTTTTAGGATTATGAGAAGAGATCACAGAGTCAGGTAAAGTATTCCAAGCACTGATGATTCTGTTACAGAAGTCATATTTTCTGCAATCTAGATTAACTTAATTGACATTAAGTTTAAATCTATTAGTTGCTCTAGTATTATTGCAATTAAAGCTGAAGTAGTCTTTGACAGGAAGGACATTACAATAGATGATTCTGTGAGTTAAACTTAGGTCTTGTCGAAGGCGACGGAGTTCCAAGTTTTCTAAGCCTAGGATTTCAAGTCTGGTGGGATAAGATATTTTATTGTTTTCAGAGGAATGGAGAACTCTTCTTGTAAAATATTTCTGGACACGTTCAATTGTATTGATGTCAGAGATGTGGTGAGGGTTCCAAACAGGTGAGCTGTATTCTAGAATTGGTCTAGCAAATGTTTTATATGCTCTGGTTAGTAGTGTAGTGTTTTTGAAAAAGAAGCTACGCAAGATTAGGTTTACAACTCTTAGAGCTTTTTTTGCTATGTATTTGCAGTGGGCTTTGGCACTTAGATCATTTGACATGAAAACTCCAAGGTCTTTAACGGGATGGGGGTCATCTGTAAGGTAATGTCCATCTAGTATGTACTTAGTGTTTGGGTTCTTTTTTCCTATATGTAAGACTAAGCATTTGCTGTTTGAAATTTGGAGCTGCCAATTTTTAGACCAAGCGGTTAGATGATCAAGGTCGTTTTGAATGATAGAAGTATTTTCTGTGGTGTTAAATAGTTTGACATCGTCAGCAAAGAGAACACAATTATTTGAGATTTGGTCACAAAGATCATTAATGTATAGTATAAAGAGTGTTGGTCCAAGGACGCTGCCTTGAGGAACGCCACTCTTGACAGGAACAGGATTTGATAAAGCATTGCCAATTTTGACCACTTGTTGTCTGTTAGACAGAAAAGCAGATATCCATTTGTGAAGGGGTCCTGAGATGCCATAGGATATTAGTTTTAGGAGAAGTTTATCGTGTACTACTGAGTCAAAAGCTTTGCAGAAGTCTATGTAGAATGCATCTATTGATTTGCCTTGATCAAGATTTGTAGTCCATATGTTTTTACAGTGGAGAAGTTGTAAGTTACATGATAATTTTTTCCTGAAACCAAATTGTTTGGTTGAGTAGGTTGTTAGTGTGAGGTAATGGATTGGTTGATGATTGATTCCATGACTTTGCAGGTGATGCAGCAAAGAGAGATTGGTCTGTAATTTGCGACTAAGCTGGGGTCTCCTTTTTTGAAGATAGGGATGACTGTGGCTAGTGACCAAAGTTTGGGAAAGGAACTGGTAGTGAAAGCTTTATCGAAGATAATACTTAGGGGTTCTGCTATAGTAATGGAAAGTTTTTTTAAGATGTATGCACATAGTCCATCGGGTCCAATAGATAGCGATGGTTTTAGGTTATGAAGAGCTTTTCCAACATTATCTTCTGTGAAATCTATATGAGTTAAGTCATCATAATCATTGCTGGTACATTTGTGGAATGTCGGATATGTGTTATTGGAGTTAACAAAAACTGAGCCAAAGAAAATGTTGAAGAGGTTTGCTTTAACTGTTTCATCACTGCATTCTTTGTTGTTAGAATCTTTTAGTGGTGGGATGGATCTTGAGTCTTTAAGTTTATTGTTAACAAAATTATAAAAGGCACGATTGGAATTTGTGCGCAGAAGGTTCTCTTCTTGCTTGGTGTAGTAATTTGTGCATTCAGTTTTTATTTGGTTGCATATATTTCTGTAGCAGTTTTTGAAATTTGCAACATAGCCTTTTTTGTTTCTTTTCCAGAGGGATTTTTTTTTTTGATTGAAGCTTTTTTATTGATATGGGTAGTTTGTTTTTCCTGATCATGGTAGTCATTTGTGGTACATATAGTTTAATGACTCTATTGATTTCAAGTAGGAAGACTCTATAATGTCTTCAGCGGTTATGCAGGTTGCAAACAGATTTTGCCAGTCCAGAAATGAAAGATCATTGTTTATAAGGTCGTAATTGGCTTTTTTGAAGTTGTAGTTGGGAATACTGTTGTTATGACGATTGAAGTATGGACGTATATTGAGATGAAAATCAATCATGCAGTGGTTACTGTTGGAAAAAGGTTCTTTAATTTGTAGTCCATAAATTGAGTTTGAATTGTTGCAGAACAATTCAAGATCAAGGCAGTTGTTGAGTCTTGTATTGTTAGTTACAAGTTGTTCAAGACCTAGGTTTGTAACAGCGTTTTATAGTGTAGCATGGATTGGGTCAGTTGAACATTCATTAGTTATCCAGTTAATGAGAGGTAGATTTAGGTCACCCAGGAAGATGAGAGGATATGGGCAAGAGGTAGCCCATGTTAGCATTGAGGTTAGCATATTTGCATGGGTAATGTCATAGTCAGGGGCTCTGTAGCATAGTAAGAATCAAAGAGTAGTGTCAAGGGATAGGTCGCATACAATAGTTTCAGGAAGAGAAAGTTTATGTGCTACTTGGATATTTTTTAGATTCAGTGACTTTTTGTAAAAGATAGCCACTCCACCACCTCTTCGGTTTTCATGATCTGATCGATAGACTTGATATTCTTTGTCTGAGATAATGGAGTCAGGAAGGGATGAATTCAGCCATGTTTTACAAACAAAAATGATATCAAATGTGCCATTGTTTAACAAGAGGATAAATTCAGGTAATTTGTTGACAATGCTTCTTGCATTTATCAATTTGCATTTGAGATCTGAAGTGATTGGTGTTGAAGAGGTAAGGGGCGTGCATACCTAGTTTTGGATGTTAGTAGGTTGGGGGTTGTGTACAACAGATGGTTGTATAGATGGTTGGATGGTAGTTTGGTTGTTTGGATGGATGGTTGTTTGGATGCCTGGTTGGGTGGATTGTTGGGTGGCTGTTTGGATGGCTGTTTGGATGGCTGTTTGGATGGCTGTTTGGATGGTTGGTTGGATTGTTGGTTGAATGGCTGTTTGGATGGCTGGTAAGATGGTTGGTTGAATGAGTGGTAGGATGATGGGTACTTGATTGAATATTGAATGAACTTCTCTGCCACATTCCTCACTTTTCTTCACTGGGATACTGTTACGAATTCAGCCAAGTCATAAAAAATGAATGTCAATGAGAATAAAAGAAGAAGAAAAAAGAATCCTCAGTCCAAATATTGGATGCCTAGAGATTTAAATAAGACTGTGCTGGAAGAAGGATGGATATGGAAAGCTAATAATCACAACTGGTACAGTTTCTAATCATACTGCACTTTTCCTTTGAATCTATCAAGCAGATGGATCTCAACCTCCTCTTTCATATGTGCTTGTTTATCTATGAATGTAAACTCATGTGCTTAGATAGATATCCAAGAAACAGAAATGTGGCATCTTTAAAAGAGATAGTACACTAGAGCAGGGGTCCCAGAATAATAATGGAATGCTCTTCATTAATTTGAACTTGGCAGGCTCTGGAACCTTGAGCCCCAAGTTTTCCAAAATCCAAAGGACTTAGGAGACAAAGGCAAGGACATGAGGTTATCCAAGTGCTGGAATCATCTGGTCCAATATTTTGTGAAAAAAGACAAACCAACCTTTTGATTAAATTTAGCCACTGGTAGCAATCAGATTGTCTTCTTTCTTTGTAAGATGTGGGTCCCTGAGGAACAATAAAAGGTCATTTGCCCTGATAGTATGCTCATGTTTTATGATTTTATTTATTTATTTATTTTATTTATTTATTTGATTTTTATACCGCCCTTCTCCCGAAGGACTCAGGGCGGTGTACAGGCAAAATAAAACAATACAATATACAGATTAAAATACCATTTAAAAAACTTATTTAAATTAGCCTGAGATTAAAAATTTCCATACTAAAAAACCCCATTTAAAAATTAATAAAATTTCCCATTAAAACTAATTTAAGCCAGCCAGATGTTTTTAAAAACATCTTACAACGTTAAAGGAATACATGAAACAAAACTGTTCTCCAGCATCATATTTCTTTCTTTTCAGTAAAATCTCTATTTTGAAGAGATGCCACTTCACCAGCAGCAAGAAGACCACAATGGAACCTCTATCTACCCAAATCATTTCAATTTGTATGACATTGTGGCCATTATGTAACTCAACCAGCTTCATTTTAATTATAAAGAAGAAACCAGAGATATGACACATAACACCATCTCTCTCTCTGAAACATGTTTTTATTCAGCACAAAGATGTTTTCTTTTAAATGTCATGGGAGAGTTTTACATTAATTCTACACAGTTTATCCATAATCAGGCAATGTATTATGAAAATATGGGTATTAAGCCAAATGTGCCTCTTTCAAACATTCTGGTTCTAATTTCCAGCCCACTGTGTAAAACATAAAGAATGTATGTGTCCTTGTAACCTTGGAAGTTTTCAAGAAGTCCTGATTAGTCTTCAAACAATCTTAGATAACTATTTTATCAAAAGGGAAATGCAGAGGAAAAAATAATGCTTGCAGGCCAGCCAGATGGCTTGGTAAAAATTAGGATCTAGAAAGAAGGAGTTTTCAAGCATATCTTCTGGTGAGTAATATGCATTTGAACCAATGAAGGCAACCAAATAAATGAAAGGAAGAAGTTGAAGAAACAGAGAAAAACAGTAAGAATAGGACAGATTTTCAAGCTATAATTTCTGACTCAGAATTAATGTTATCTTATTTTTTTCTATTTTTTTCTATTTTACAAACAAGAACACTTTTTAAAATTTAAGCTATTCCTGATTTTAGCAATGGCACCAGAGTATCAACCAGTGATTTTAGCAATTGGAGAAATGTTTATCTGAAAATCCACAGTGATTTTATCAGAGAAAATCTATTATGCATACTATCATGAAAATTTTAAACAAAAACAGAGAAGGTGCTTTAACCTTCAAATGCAGAATGAATTACATTGTAAAGTAAATACCAATTTAGAACAGCATTATCCAATGAAGTATTATAAATAACTAAGTTTGAATATGAGCCTACTTACTGTAAACTGAGGCTTACTAGGATAGCTATTAGTGTTACGCTGGTCTTCTTTCTCTCTGGGACTGTAAAATATTTTGTCCTTTGTTTGCTCAAGTATTTACTGTATCCGGCAACCATGTTTAGATAGAGTGGATTTAGCTAAGCAGGCTACAAATTGTGGAATGCTGCACTTTGTGTGATATCACTAGCATCAGGGGTGTGATAGGAAAAAAAAAGCAATATGGAGTTTGTAACAACACTATTGAAGCCCTGCCTTTTTGTATATACATTTCATTATCTGCCATCTTGCCTTTCTTTGATGTCCCTACAGAGTTCTTCACATCAATGGTTTATGAAAACATTATTTCTGGTTAGAAAATTCACACTGTCACAAGGCTGACTTTATACTCCACACTTCAAGATATTGCAATTAATAACTTCAGGAACCCATCCAGGCAGTAGTCTAGAGCAGGGATCTCCAATCTTGGCAACTTTAAGCCTGGAGGACTTCAACTCCCAAATTCTGGGAGTTGAAGTCCTCCAGGCTTAAAGTTGCCAAGGTTGGAGACCCCTGCTCTAGAGTCAAGACTAGCTCTAAGAATGCACATATACAAATCTAGAAATATCAAGGTCATTTTTCTCATTTGCTTGATGGCCAGTTCAAATATTCCCATTTCCCAATACTTTTAATGGCAGATTCCAATGAAAGGAATGGTGAAGGATTATATAAGGGGCCATTTACACAAATATACATTTGGTGCACTGGCAGCTTTAAAATTAAGAATGAGCTTTTCGACACAAAATCCAGTCATAAAATAATGCAGTGATTTTTGAAGGCATATCTGATTCAAAGGAATTGCTATGATCATTTAAAATATTTTAGAATGCCACCTTTATGGTATGAGTCAATTTTAATGTGGCTCATAATAAAATAAAGTGAATCTGTGTCTAAGAAAACTCAGGTCAAACTATCAATGGAGAAACTGCAAGAACTAATGCAGGGGATGACTAGAATGTTGACCAGAATTTATCCCAAGGTTAAACCAAAGTTTTGGAAAATATGTAAGGCAAAGTAGAAGATTCTGAGGGACACATGAGACCTTTATTTCAGATGATTCTGAGCTGGATAAAGAAGACCTGCTTGAAACTATGAGATTTGTTAGTTATATTTTAACTTTGAGAGGGCAATGAAATATTATGCAGAAATAGGGTTCTGTTAGAGACACCAGCTTGGCGGTAGAAAGTTGAGTGTCCTCAGAGGTGATCCTGAAAATCATGAGTTGTAGAGAGAAAATAGCAAAGGGAACAGAACAGAACAAAAACCAGTCAAGTAGAAATGTTATCCCTGCCAAGAACTGAACAATATTTTAAAGTGTATATATACTATGTGTTCAGGTGACATAAACCCTCTTGCTCACAACTTATTGCAGAAAGGTAACCATTGTGATAGATAATGGTTGGATGTTCTAAAGAGAAATCCCTGCCTAATCTGAGTAAGCCATTCCTTGGTCCATTTTGTTTGTGTTTTCACACTTTCATTCTGCAGTGAGACATCATAGGAACCCAATGCCAACAGCAGATGCTTGGCTTTGCAGTAGAAAATCCCACATAGTCACCAAGCCCTTCTGCCTTGCCAAGTCAATGGAAATGGTACATAACACATATGTCTCCATGTGGCTAGAAATTCAGAACCTAAAAGCAGTTGAGCAATTAGCATTTAAAAATTGGTTTAGAACCAAGAAGAGTTTTATTTTTGGATGTTAGCTCTTAAAAATTGAAAGAAGAACATAAGGCTAAGAAGGGGTAAAGAACCTTCACAGATATAACTATGTACACATGCATTTCTACTCCATCCTTCTACTAGATTAAAAAAAAACAATTCTCAAGGTGGTTCACAATTGGCTAATATAAAAACCCAAAGATTTTTAATGGTCTCACTTATGTTCAGCATGTTGACCAAAATCATGTACCATGTGCCTGAAGCACTTCCTGTCAATAATATAAGTAGAAAATATAGAAGGAGAACAGCTGAGAATGCTGTGGGCCATCTCAAAGGGGATGATTATGAACAGGGTTTTTGATCTATTCCTTCACTGTTTTTACTATGATAACAGAAATTGCTGTCTGAGCACTGATCTGTGGAAAGTTCCATTTATTTATAAATACAGTTTGAATGCAAATCTTATAAACTGTCTTGATTGCTTGATTGCCGCGAGTGATATTCTTATGCAACAGCCATTTTAAAATATTAGCAGTTCTACTTATCGATGAAAATGCATTGTAAAACTCAGATTGAAATACTATTTTTACTCATGCAAGAAAGGACCCCCCCATCTTTATTAATTCCATTTCAGCTCTGTAACATTTTGGAGTCAAGAAGATTTTTCAGCTCTAAAGGGTATTGGAAGTAGAAGGTTGGAAATGAAAGTGGAAAATCCCAGTTGTGTAAATACAAAAATTTTGAATCCAAACATTATGGAAAATAGATCAACATAAGTCCTTAATAATGAATAATGAAATAGCATTATAGGTATCTTCAAGAGGGAGTATTCTGGTTAATGGGAGGGCAAATAAAGTTTTATTAAATTATTTGTATTCTTCTTGAATGATTAAAAATCTGTAATATCTTTCTCCTTTCTCTCTGAAACTCAACCCTTAATAGGATATTGCAATTGCTCTGCTAGCATTTTACCTCCCCACACCATGACTGATATATTGATTGCTCTGTTAAGAAATTAGCAGAAATAAGCTTGATACTTCAGTCTTCAATCTGGCCACCGTATGAACAAAACAAATAGTGATTATGATTTCTAAGTTTTAGGAGCTTGCACTGGGATTATAGTTTAGCAATGTTAGCAAGTTGTATAACTTTTTCGAGAAAAAGTTGCTTTCCTTTATTAAATTATTAATTCCTTTATTAAATTATTTATCCCCTTTATTAAATTATTCTAATTTCTTTTCAATGTGCCAATAATTTTCACAGGAGGATTCATACACTGTTGCTTAAAAGTGTAAGCTTCATATTACATAGTTATAAATGGGGTATTAGAGTTATAAGTGCATTTGGCTCACCAAATGTAACCATGCTTTAGTTCCTGGGATTCCAATGTGAGAGCACCTCATATATGTTTTGTTCCTTATCAAAATTTATAATTTGTCTACTAAATCAGTATTTTTTAAACCTGTACTACTTTAAGATATGTGGACTTCAATTCCCAGAATTCTGCAGTCAGAATGGGTTGAAGAACGCTGGGAGTTTGAAGCCCATACTTCTTAAAGTAGCTGAGATTGAGAAATGCTATAAGAAATCTCACACTGTTCAATGTGGCTCCCAGATAGGATTCCATCAGATTGCAGCTGAAGAGTCTCCAGTCACAGCATTTCAGATGCATGGCAAAATCAGGGGCTGGGAGAGAAAATTATTTCTGATTGCTTGGAGAGAAATGGGAAAGGAAAGCAAGAGTGGTCAATTTAAAGGCAAGCACTAAGAATTCTGGGGGGATTGGAGAATGCTATGGAAGTTACCAGAAAGTAATGTTTAAGTAATATTTGTCTGTCTGTCAGTCTATCTGTTTGTTTATCTAACTAAAACTATCTAACTATCTAAATCAGGGGTCTCCAACCTTGGCAACTTTAAGACTTGTGGACTTCAACTCCCAGAGTTCCTCAGCCAGCAAAACTGGCTGAGGAACTCTGGGAGTTGAAGTCCACAAGTCTTAAAGTTGCCACGGTTGGAGACCCTGATCTAAATTGTATATGGCCACTCATATACATGACTCTGGGCAGCTAACAGTTAAAATCTTATATTTTAGATTCATCAATAGAATTTTTTTGAGAACTAAAAGAATTCAAGAAGGATAAAAGCCTTATGCTAATGAACAGATTTTCATCAGGTTGCTGATGAGGAAAAAGTTTTCAGACTCCTCACTAATTAGGCTTTTTATATTTCCTGCCCTTACTATTGACAGCTTCTCATCTATTTCTGTCTATTTTGTAGGACCTAAAGTGGATTTTCTCTGATCTCTATAATTAAAATAGATTATAGAAATGAAATCCCCACCACACAGTTCCTGCTAAAGTAAGTCTTACAAAAGATTCTAAAATAGTCTTACAAAATGACGTTCTATCATAGTTTTGTAGACACCACAGTTCTTCCTGGTTGCTTGCCAGTGACCTAATCTCTTACCTATTCTCTCAAACAAACCCAAATATTTTTTTAAAGGAGGGTGCATTGACTACCCAATCTGGAGCCCTCAATATGTTCTCATTCACTTTACATTGTTCCAGGAGTAATCTAGCGTGACTTGAGCCCTAAATCGGAAATGTGATTTAACACAAAAGGAACCCCATGGTCTCATATTTTACGAGAGTACCTTTTTGTCAGCACAATTTGATGTAGGCTATTCAGTTTGGTTAAGACATCGGGCTAGAAAGCATGAATGTGTGAGGTCTAGTCCTACATTAGGCGAAACGTTGAGTCACTGACTCAGTCTATCATGGCAAAATATTCCTGAAATTTTATTAGGAAAACTGCAGAGTCTTGTCCAGGTAATCGTCAGAAGTCAAGACTGATGGCATCCAAAGACACCCAAAAACAAAAGTGCCTTTAAAATGCCCATATGCTTATGTGCTATAATTTGATGAAATTGTCAGCAATAATAGTCCACTTTTCAGTCGAATCTCCTTGCCAAATTTCAAACCAATATTGAGTCTATGAAATATCCATAAGATTAATAATTCCTCTTCCTGTGTGTGATGGAATTGAAGGGGTTGAAGCAGAGGTTAAATCCACTTACCTTCGCTACCGGTTTGGGAATGGGAGCACGCGGGAGTGCGCACGTGCTACACAAATGCACACTTCTTCTGTGCATGTGTAGAGCCTTATTTACAAATGGGATGTAATGACGTCCTGGAAGGTGGGCGGAGCCTCTCACCGCCGGTGCTACCGGTTTGCGCAAGTTGGATAGATCTGGCTGGATTTCACTGCTGGGTTGAAGCATAAATAATGATCTTGTTGATGTCTTCCACTGAATAAATAATTCCTGATATACAGTACTAGGTCACCCAAGTAGTGCAGATCTGATAAAAGACTAGAAGCAATGGGTTGAATGAAAAATGCAACTAACAGTCTTCTTGTTAGGAACATAACATAATAACAGAGTTGGAAGGGACCTTGGAGGTCTTCTAGTCCAATCCCCTGCCCAGGCAGGAAACCCTACACCATTTCAGACAAATGGCTATCCAACATTTTCTTAAAAATTTCCAGTGTTGGAGCATTCACAACTTCTGCAGGCAAGTTGTTCCACTTATTGATTGTTCTAACTGTCAGGAAATTTCTCCTTAGTTCTAAGTTGCTTCTCTCCTTGATTAGTTTCCACCATTGCTTCTTGTCCTGCCTTCAGTTGCTTTGGAGAATAGCTTGACTCCCTCTTCTTTGTGGCAGCCCGTGAGATATTGGAACACTGCTATCATGTCTCCCCTAGTCCTTCTTTTCATTAAACTAGACATACCCAGTTCCTGCAACCGTTCTTCATATGTTTTAGCCTCCAGTCCCCTAATCATCTTTGTTGCTCTTCTCTGCACTCTTTCTAGAGTCTCACCATCCTTTTTACATCGTGGCAACCAAAACTGAATGCAGTATTCCAAGTGTAGCCTTACCAAGGCATTATAAAGTGGTATTAACACTTCACGTGATCTTGATTCTATCCCTCTGTTTATGCAGCCCAGAACTGTGTTGGCTTTTTTTGCAGCTGCTGCACACTGCTGGCTCATATCTAAATGGTTGTCCACTAGGACTCCAAGATCCCTCTCACAGTTACTACTATTGAGCAAGGTACCACATATAGGATACCTATGCACTGTACCTATGTTAATAGTCTGTTAACTGACTTCCGGTGGCTCCACTCTCTTCGACGGATGCCTGAAAGGCGCCCGCGCTGGGATTCTGTAAAAAGCTGGCAAAAACAGTGAATATCAGCTGTTCCCCGGATAAAGGGGAAAGGAAAGAGCAGAGGAGGGATAGGAAGAACTCCCTAGAGGCCCCGCTTTCTCGATTTGAAAGCAGGGAACTAGAGGGGGAAAGTTCCCTGGAAATCCCTCTGCAGCAGCTCCAGACCCAGCGTGTCTCTGCTTCGGCAGAAAGAGAAGAAAGCGACCATTTCTGCTTCAAATGATTGCTATGGATTTTAATAAGCATACGGAACAAACACAAGAGATCAGTCATTTAAACTGCAAGTATTAAATCTGACTTCTATTTTTTCTTTAAAACTTTTTTCCACTTACAATCAACATTGAAACAAAATGGTGCTCGTTAGTTGCTGAGAAAGTGAAAGTGAATGGAAACTCTATTGTATCGTGCTGGACTGTAAGCAGAGCTGACTAGATTTTTGCTTATTTTTAATTTTTTCTTTTTTTATTTGGATTTAAACAGACTGCTGGATTACTTCAGTTTGTTTAGGTATTTGAGAAGGGGATCTCAGTAAGAATTTGGCCATGAAGGTTCTTTCAGAAGAATGGATTCGTGACTTTATACAGGTATATAGAGAGAAAATGTATGTAATTATCCAAAAATATGAATTGATAAAAAATTGGGATGATTTGGATGAGAGTTTGGAGGAAATCAGTCCAATCAGTACTTGGAAAATGGAGTGGAAGAGATACAAGCAAAAGTGGATAAAAATGAAGATATGATCATGAATAAGCAAGATGATGTAAAGAGGCTTTCTTTAAAAGATTTGGATGAAACACTTCAATTTGCGTTACAAGAGATTGTTTCTCGAACCGACAAAATACACAGAGCTAATGCTTTACAAGAGTTTTCCTTCTGGATTGATGGAATATATGGTAGTAATTTGTGGATTGCTGGACAAAAGGAACCATTAGGAGATATTGTGATTGACTTTTTAAAAGGAGTAATGAAGGAAAGACAGAGACTAATGCATCAAAAAACTCAACAAGAGACAAAAGTACTATTCTTGAAAGAAGTTTTTTTTGAAATATAAACAGATAAAAATATTAGCGTTCCTGAAAGACTATATGTAAGAAAGATCTGGAAGAAATGGGTTGATTATATGTTTGATATATATCACAAAAGACTAGATATTTGGAATTATATTGGATTTTTTTTTCTTTTCTCTTAAGCTTGTGTACTGAGTAAAATGGCGATGGTCAGAGGAGGAAGGACTGAAGTTGAATAGAGATTGTAATTTGCTGTACTGAAATTATATAATGTGTTTTACTGAATTGTAAATAGAATATTTTCGAAAGACTTTATGTAAGAAAGATTTGGGGGGAAATGGGTTGATTATATGGTTTATAGAAGTTACAAGGGAGATATTCTCTGAATTGGATTGGATTTTTAAGCATTATCTGGTTTTAAATACTTTAGGATTAATCTGCTGTATTGAATATATTTTATCAATGTTAATTGTTATTTCTTGAAGGATTTTGGTTATGTAAGGGGGAAGTCAGAGCCAGAGAGGAAAAATTTGTATAATTGTTTTGGAATAATTTAGCTTATGTTTGTTTTTGAATTATACCTTATGGGTGTTCTGGGAAAGGGAAAATTTAGTGAATGATTGTTTTTTTAACTATACCTTGTGTTTGTTCTGGGAAGTCGGAAGGGGAGGAGGAGGGTGGTTTTGGAGGGAGGGGGGAAGGGGAGTGGAGTGGGGGGGAGGGGAAAAAAGGGGGTTAAAAATTTTTGTAAAAACTTTTTCAATAAAAAAAAAATAGTCTGTTAACTAAAAGTCTTCCCACATGCCCCCCAATTTTTGGTTGGAATGATTTATGGTAAGCTACTAATGGCCTGATGCAACAAGAATCACTATAGTATAAAGGTATAGTTTTGATTTCAATATTCTCCCTGCTTTCTATACTTCTCCCAGGCAAAAGGCAAACATTAGGGTTTTTATTATTATTTTCAGTGCAGCTTTTACTCATAGCACAAAAAGAGCTCTATGGAATGATAGGTCCTACAGCTATTAACTAGGATGAGATTGTTGGAATAGGTGTACTACTATAGGAATCTAACAGGACCTTTCTATCCTTCCTTTCTTTATATTTCAGACAGTTCCTCCCAGATAAATCTATGAACTCCCAAGAAACATGATCTGGAAAAAATATTTTTATTATATTGGCTTCATAAAATATTCTCCTATTTTATGCTATACTATTCTATCCAAAGACCCAGAAAATTTCTCCTTTTGTTCTTGTGAATGCTAATGATAGCCAAAAATTGAAATATAAAAGAAATACTTTTATTGTTTCAAAGAACAATGTTGAATACTATTGTCAGGTTCCAATTCTTGAGATCCTTTTCATGAGTTCTAAGCCTGAGGGAAAGGAGAAGAATCTGGGTTTTTCCTCCCTGCTAATTTATATTTTAAAAGCTGCAGCTTGAGTAAGTAGTTTATTTCCAATTAGCAACAATTGCTCCTCAAATTAACTTCACTGGCTATGATACTGTCATGGTATAAAGCTTTTGACCTTTCCCAGATTTCAGCTTCATCCTCTTTTATTCCTATTTCTTAAGTGATTTATCTCAAAAACTATTACAGGCACAGTTAGAATGAGACCTTTTGATAATTTGGCAGGAGTTTGGAATTAAACCAGAATTTAGCTCCATATTAGAGGGTTTTGTAGACTCTGATTACCAGACTAACAGCTTTCACTTAGCTAGCGTGAGAAGAGCACCTATCTTCTAGGGAGAGATAATCAGGGCTTTTGCGAAGAAAACACAAAGACATAGGCATTCAGCAACAATAAATCGTTATTGATTGCAAGCAAGTCACAACCATCACACTCACTCCTCATACAAATCCTCCACCACTAGTTTAACCAAGCTCCAGCATGGATCATTGGAGGAAATGAATGAACAAGATAGAGATTCAGAGCAAGAGAATCTTCCAGCAAGCTCAGACTTTTCAATGAGCCTTATAACTTTCTGTCATTTCAATTGAACAGTTCCATGCCTATTTGTGCATTTCTTAAAGCTAATGCAAAGTTCAGCAGGTATTACGCTGTGTAACATTAAAGTGATGGAAGTGTTCCCAGGTGGAAAATTAATCATTTTTCAAATAATAGGTTATCTTCTTCCATATCACAACATGAAGTTTTCCCTTGTGGGTTTAGCACAATTGCTGCCCTGCTAGCCTCCATTCAAGTAATATAGACTTATTGTGGCTTATTTTATAATACTTGATTCCCGTTTCAGTCAACATTCTGTTGTGTTTCAAACATGAAAGGCTGAAAAATATATTTCAATGATTTGAGGAAGAAAACTTAAATTTGATCATTACTCCCTTGACAAGTTGACTCTTTGGGATAACCAAAATTTGTAAATGGTAGGTAAACTTTTTTTCTGGAGTCAACAATAGCAATCAACTAATTCTTAACCAATTATTTGAAAACTTTGCCATGCAGCAGGGAGAGTTTGGATTGTTTCAAACTGGTGAATGGCAATGTATTCAGTTAAAGTATGTTTTGGCTGCTCAATTTGATTCAGAAATGTTATTGGAAGTTGAACAGTGGAAAGAATGTGAGGATTTATTTGCAAAGTGTGATGCTTGTGATTTGCTTGCAATCAATAACTATTTATCTTTGCTGTATGTCTGAGTCTCTGTATTTTCTTTGCAAAAATCCTAGTTTCCTCTGCCTAGAAAGTAGATGCTCTCCTCATGCTAGATAAACTATTTTTTAATGCAGAATGAAAAAGTAAATTTAAATGATGCTAACCAGTTACAGGAACTCAGTGTTCTGAATTAGAATGTCCTATAAACAAAATTATGGGCTAGTCTTTCAAAGGATGCTGAATATGTATTTTAAATTTAAAATGAGTTTAATTAACAAAATATTGTTTTCCATGCTTACTGGACATTCCACAAGCTATTTCAAAGGACTAGGTGGCAACTTCATTATGATGGAAAAGTTTATTAATGGAAGGCATTAACATATGCAGTTTGGCTTTTCATATAATTTTCCTGTTTGAGTCAATATTATTAACTTTGTTGGTATGATGCTGGGAAGAAAAAGGTTTACACCTTCAAACTTGAAGCATGATGTTATATTATATATCAAAATATGGAATCTGTGAAGAACTCTGAATTTATCAAGCATGGGATATAGTTCAAGGGATTATTTTATTAAAAAAGAAAAACCATTAAAGTTGATTCAAAATGAAGACAGTGGAATCTTGCATAAGAAACAAGGTCTTCCTGAGCCCTGCCAGGTTCTTTTATTATAGCATGTTAAGTTCTGCTCCTGAATGGGACAGAACTAGTGTTATGGTGCCAAATTCTACTGTCATCATTTATACTGATGCTTTTGCTCCTTTGGACATGTCTATTTCCAAGGAAAAGGCTTATACAGCATGCAATGCCTCTAACTTTGACTTGCTGTATGCAATCAGAAATATGCATGAAATTTCAGATATGCTTAATTTGGTTAGCAGCTCTGGAAATGAACAGAAATATATAAATGTGTTCATGTCAGCAATCTGGCATACAGCTGCATCAAAGGTGAAAGAAATTAACTTTCATGGCATAAACAATAAATATAGTTGTATGTTCCAGAACTTTATAACCAACTTATCCGTAGATGTTATACAAAGTCCCCTTCTTTCTGTGCAATGATCATTCCATATTAAAATCCTCTAAGGATATTAATTAGACAAGTTATTTGTCATCTTATCTAGCTGAAGCAAATGTTATCCAATTTGTTTGAGAAATCTAATTATGTCTAATAAATTCCTTGAATCAGCTAGGATGAATGTTGTTGTGTTTGTACTTCTCTTTTGGTAAATCTTGTAGTCTCAATCAAGATATAATTAGCAGGGCTCCATAATCTCTATAAATAATGTAGAGTTCCTGAATCATAATTACTTTTTAAAGGCATACAAATCATAACCATCGGTATGAAAAAACTTTGATGCATAACTTGCATTGATAGTATTACATTAAAGAAAATAATTAGCTCCTTACAGGTAATAATAGAGTGGAATACTTACTAAATGAATGTTCATATTAAATTGCAATCTATTGTGACATCACTGAAATGATGTCACTATCACTGCAGTATTTAGACAATAGGCTTAAATGTCTACTAGGATAAAACTTAATTCATATAACCTATATATGGGCCTCTGGTGGCTCAGGCTGCTAAGACAATCTGTTATTAACACAGCTGCTTGCAATTACTGCAGGTTCAAGTCCCACCAGGCCCAAGGTTGACTCAGCCTTCCATCCTTTATAAGGTAGGTAAAATAAGGACCCAGATTGTTGGGGGCAATAAGTTGACTTTTATATAATATACAAATGGATGAAGACTATTGCTTAACATAGTGTAAGCCACCCTGAGTCTTCGGAGAAGGGCGGGATATAAATGCAAAAACAAAAACAAAAACACCACAAAACCATATGTGCACCTGTTTCTTCCTAAGCTAGCACCAGTATAAGACTCTTCTCTCCTTTTCTCATTGCACTCTCTATGCAGAAATGCCTAAAGGGTCAGAGTTACCTGCAGGATATGAGAACTCTGGATTCAAACCCTTGAATAGGTTCATTGACAACAATGGATTCAAAAGTTAACAGCTCCATTTTTAATGGTGGCAGGCTGAAATGGTAAATTATAGCCATTCATAAAGATTAAGCTGGTTCAGTTGATATCTGGCTTTTAAAATGGAAGTCTAGGCTTTGAAAAAAAAATAGCAAATAATGCAAAGATTTTTTCCCCACTGCATTTCCTATTTTTTTGTTTCAAATTGTATTTCCCCAATTGTGTGATGTGTGAATATGCCCTGTAATGGCTCAAATCAGAAGGGATAGATTTAACGAAATCTAGCATCAATAAAATGCTGTTCCTCAGAGCAAAACCTTCATGTCCTTATGTAATTTACTAGGCAAGATTATTTTTCTGTTTCAGCATAATTTTATAATTGAAGTAAATCAACAGCTCAAACAAGAAAATGCAAGGCGTCTGACAGGTGCAGAAACAACGAAATAGGTTCAGTACCTTGGACAGCACTGACTCAGAGATTCAGTACTATGGCTAGCAATATTGCAAAGTTAGAGCTGAATGCTAATAGAAGAAAAAGTATATTTTTTCTCCATTCATTCAAGTATTGTATCAGACTTTTCCCCCTTTCTTTTCTTTTTTTTAAGGTCCTTTCAAATATTTTTATGGATTTAAACCCACATACATAAAATAATACACAATAAAAATAAACAAAAAAAAAAGGGGAAGAACTTTATGCAAGAAAATGCAAACGAACAAAAACCTGATAATTATATCTTATATCCCAAGTTGTAATTTTGATTCTGCCGGTCTTTAAAAAGATAAACTAAACCTTCAATATTGACCATTCCTGTTCAAAAAATTTCTCAAAAGGAGAAATATAATAATCCAATCCTTTATATCTGGAATTATAGTATTTTTTCATCTCTTTAGGATTATTCTTTTTGCTATTGTTACAGCATGAAAAACCTGTCCTCCTTCTGATCATTCATAGTTACTGATATAAAATATACAATAATTCCATACAACATACATGTCTTTAAAAACCAGAGTTTTATCAATAATTCTCCAGCATATTGTATAATGTTCTTATTTACACACGCATGTAAGGAAGATCATAATATACGGGGGAAAGTGCTGTCAAATTCCTTACAATAATTATTAGTCCATCCTTTATAAACATTCTAGATGTTGTCCATTATATAGAAAAGATCCCCACAATCTTTGGAAGATTGTTTTCAACTTTAAATCACTATAAACAAAATATTCTTTAAACATGGTTAAAAAAAAACATGGCATTTTCAGTTCTTGATTCTTATTTTGTTGCAGACATTTTAAACTGTTCCTTTTTTCCTGAGAAAAAAAATGGTTCTGAGATTTCCAGTGCAGTAAATGTATTAATTGGAATAAAAGTTGAAATATCTTTTGAAATATAAATCCAAATATTTAATACAATTAATACAGTCCCCAAATCCCATCTGTGCCCAAATCCCATCCCAGAATGGTTTCATTCTGATGCAACATCCAACCATAAAGAAAATAAATTAGATTTATTCCACTTAATGTTAAAGCACCTACACCTTTGTCTAAAGATTTTTTAAAATTATTTTTCTGGATAGTTAATCTGAGAAATGTAATAATTTGTCTATTTTTTATTCAAAGCAAATGGTTCAAGTAGCTTCATTTCCAAGTCCAGAAAAAGGAAAAGGAAAAACAATAAATATGCACCGTTTAACACAACCTTTACTTATAAGGATCAGGTAGATAAATAAAGTAATTGGAGCAGAGTTGAAGATTTGTGATGGTAATTTTTAGCACTTAGATCAGGGATATCAAACTCAAGGCCCATGGGCCAGATCTGGGCTGCAGGGTGCTTATATCTGGACCATGGGGCCACCCTGGTAACAGCAAAGGACTGGCCTGTGGTGCCTCTGCCAGCAAAAATGGAGCCTGGGCTCAGTTTTCACTGACAGAGGGCTGCAGGATGTTGAGCTGGCCATGCCCACCCAGGCCATGCCCACTCGGCCCCCTGAGGTCAAACACAACCCTGATGCGGCCCTCAATGAAATCGAGTTTGACACCCCTGATCTAGATTATAACAATAACATTTAGACTTATGTACTGCCCCATGGTATACAGAACTCTCTATGCAGTTTACAGTGTCAGCATATTGCCCCAACAACAATCTGGGTCCTCATTTTAGCCACCTAAAACTAACATCAAAAACATCATCTAAAAAGGACAACAAAGAATGTTCTTTCTGTGCCAACTCAGAAAGCTCAAACTGCCCAAGGAGCTGCTGATCCAGTTCTACAGAGGAATTATTGAGTCTGTCATTTGCACCTCTATAACTGTCTGGTTTGGTTCTGCAACCCAACAAGACAGACACAGACTTCAGAGAATAATTAGAATTGCAGAAAAAACAATTGCTACCAACCTGCCTTCTATTGAGGACCTGTATACTGCACGAATCAAGAAGAGGGCCGTGAAAATATTTACAGATCCCAAACATCCTGGACATAAACTGTTTCAACTCCTACCCTCAAAATGACGCTATAGAGCACAGTACACCAGAACAACTAGACACAAGAACAGTTTTTTCCCGAAGGCCATCACTCTGCTAAACAAATAATTCCCTCAACACTGTCAAACTATTACTAAATCTGCACTACTATTAATCTTCTCATTGTTCCCATCACCAATCTCTTTCCACTTATGACTGTATGACTGTAACTTTGTTGCTGGTATCCTTATGATTTATACTGATATTGATTGTTTCCTGATTGCTTATTTGTACCCTGACTATCATGAAGTGTTGCATTATTAAGTGTTAAATTTGTACCCTATGACTATCATTAAGTGTTGTAAGTGTTGTACCTTGATGAAGGTATCTTTTCTTTTATGTACACTGAGAGCATATCCACCAAGACAAATTCCTTGTGTGTCCAATCACACTTGGCCAATAAAATTCTATTCTATTCTATTCTATTCTATTCTATTCTATTCTATTCTATTCTATTCTTTCAGACATTCAAGCTTGCACAAACAGAAGATGCATTTGCTAAGATTGATAGGTAGATGATTGAGGAGTCCTCTCTGAGTTTGTTTTCTTGCATTACCCAAATTAGGTAATATCATCAGTGAGTGCTGCCTGGATTAGCACGGATGATGTTACCTAGTTTGGTAATGAAACATCTGCAAGAAAACAACCAAGCTCGGAGAGCACCAAGGACCCCTCACGTCAACCCTGAGCTACAAATATTCTCCTTTATTAGTAACATCATCAGTGCAATCAAGTTCAGAGGGCACCAAAGATTCCTCATTTCAGTTACAAACATTCTCTTTTATAGGAAGATGGTTTAAAACTAAACCAAAGAAGTCATGACTGGAAGGAAGAATATAAAAAGGTAATTTTTCACTGTCTGTATTAATTATTTAAATAATTCAGGAGCTGTCATCTCCTGTTGTCTCTTGCAGGACTGAGTTGTCCAGGAGCTAAAATAATTGTTAAAGACTTTCCTGAAGAAATGTAAATAATAATGCAGAAGAGGGTCTTCTTGGTTATGAGAATTATTTTTTCAAGGAAGTTCATCTATTGTTTAATCAAGATATTTTCATAGCTTTTTAAAAAAAGACATGATATATAAGTAATCTATTTTTAATTTTTAATTTTATGGATTTCAGAGGCTACCCAATTAAATAGACCCTCAACAAGCTACAATTTTAATGTATAAATGCAACCACTAATTAAATCAAAATAAGAATAACATCTATGTTTTTAAAAAAAAAAAACAGAAGTGAGCTAAATTGGTATCCTTGACTTTAGCAACTATAGGCTGCAAAAATATATTAATATAGTCTTTAGACTGATTAATACAGTTGTAGTTAAATGTTTCATTTGGAATATGATTTATTAAGGTAAAGGTAAACATATGTGCTAGTCATTCCTGACTCTAAGGGTGGTGCTCATCTCCGTTTCAAAGCCAAAGAGTCAGCACTGTCAAAGGCACACAGAATGCTGTTACCTTCCCACCAGAGGTGGTCCCTATTTTTCTACTTGCAATTTATACGTGCTTTTTGTTATGTATCTTTAAATATTTTGGCGGGAAACAAGCACGTTGCTGATTGGTTGAAGCCGCCGGTTAAACAGTATATAAGGAGAGGTTTTTCCCCAGCCAGGTTGCTGGGTTCACCCTATATTAAAGAGCTGTTGTCACTACCCTGGTCTCCAGCCTCGTTACTTCCCGAACTTAACACTGGCGACGAAGGTGGGATCTCGAGGCTAAGGAGCACCAGAACCGAGCTGAAGCACGGAAGAACCGAACCCAGCAAACACAGGGCAGAAACGCGGAGATGGCTAGTTACACTCCGCCCGCGCCGTTTGACCCAGCCAGAGAGAAATGGGGAACGTACATGACCCGCTTCAAAGCTAGAAGCAAATGAACTGCAAGGAGTTCCAGACAACAGCAAAAGGGCATACTTCTTGAGCCACTGCGGTCCCGAGGTCATCGACATCGCGGAAGCCCTGGCAGAGCCAACGCCGGTACAATCGGTATCGTGGCAAACTCTGCAAACCCTGCTTAAAAACCATTTTGCGCCAACGCCGTCCAAATACGTGCGGCGTTTTGAATTTGGAGAACGAAGACAGCTGGAGGGCGAATCCATCAGCGACTACATGGCCGCCCTGCGGAAAGCCTCCAAAGACTGTGGGTACCGAGACCTGGACGAGGCGCTGCTGGAGCAACTTATCCGCGGGGTCAGAGACATGCGTTTGCGGAGGCGACTGCTATCAAAAAGCAATCTAACGCTGGCAAATGCCCTGGACGAAGCCAGAGCGCACGAAATGTCCACCCAAGCGGCGGAGACCCTGCAAAAGCCACTCACACCGAAGGCGAGCACAAAGTCAACCCCGGTGCACCAAGAAGAGATCCAAACCGAATCCGACGGTGAGGATGAGGAAGGGGTTTGTCGAACCGAGAAACGCGGCAAAGAAGACCGGGACGAATGCGGAAGTTGCGGAGGTCAACACCAGCGCCAACACTGCAAGTTCAAGGACGCTACATGTCGGCGGTGCGAGAAGAAGGGGCACCTAGCTCAAGTCTGTCGAGCTCCCCAACCTTCCCGCCGAAAATTCAAATCGGCCAATCAGAGCGCGGGATCGGCAAGGCGACCCGTGATTGGCTCAAACAAAAAAGGCGCGAACTCGAATCAAACGACTGTGATCATAGGCCGCGCCACAACCCGGGTGGAGAAGAAAATCTTCACCAAGCCCAAAATAGAAGGAGTACGGTGCCGACTCGAAGTGGACACCGGGTCAGCGATCACCATCATGTCCTGGGACACTTTGGCGTCACTGCCATCAGTCGCGGCGCCACCTGCAAACACAACGGCTACGAGTCCACGACTACCAAGGGAATCGCATCCCTGTTCGAGGGACCACCTCTGTCCGAGTCGAGTACGGACCACACAAGAAGACCCTGCCCATCACGATCGTCGAAGGGACCCTGCCTAGTTTGTTGGGACTAGACTGGTTTCGTGCACTGGGCATGGGAGTGACTGGCATCTACAGAAGTGACTGTAACCTGAAAGACATACTCATGAACGAGTTCGAAGATGTCTTCAAGGACTGCCTGGGCAAGTACAAGGGGACCCCTATTTCCTTCAACTTAGACCTCCAGGTAGCCCCATTAGGTTAAAGGCAAGGAGAGTCCCTTTTGCCCTTAAACCTAAGATTGACAAGGAGCTAGACAAGCTCATAAATCAGGGGATTCTGGTGCCAGTCGATCACGCAAAGTGGGAGACACCAATCGTCACCCCAGTAAAACCAGATGGGTCAATTAGAATCTGCGCTGACTACAAGGCGACGTTAAACAAAGCCTTACAGAAAAGCGCTTACCGGTTCCGTGGTGCAACACTTGCTGCACACGTTGGGGGAAGGGCAAGTCTTTGCAAAGTTAGACTTGGCCCAAGCCTATCAACAACTGCCCGTAGACGCCAACACAGCCGAAGCCCAAACGATTGTAACTCACAGAGGTGCTTTCAAGTGTACCCGATTACAATTTGGGGTGAGTGTGGCACCGGGGCTGTTCCAAAATTTAATGGAACGACTTCTGCAAGGGCTCCCAGGGGTAGTCCCCTACTTCGATGATGTATTGATATCAGCGAAAATTTAGAGGAATTGGGGAGCGTTTGAGAAAAGTTCTGGGCATTTTCGGTCAGCGGACTAAAGGTTAAAGTGAACAAATGCCAGATAGGGGTAGAATCCGTCGAATTCTTGGGCTACCGAATAGACAAGAAAGGAATTCACCCCACTGAGAACAAGGTCAAGGCAATCCGAAAGGCTCCAGCGCCCAAAAACAAAACAGAGCTACAGGCATTCCTGGGGCTAGTGAATTTTACGCGGTCTTTAAAAACAAAGCGACCATTGCTGAGCCGCTGCATAAGCTTCTGGGGAAGAATACTGTTTGGTCTTGGGGAAAGTCGGAAGCTAGGGCTTTCGAAGCAGTAAAAAACCTACTCTCGAGCGATAGCCTGCTGATCCAGTATCATAGCTCATTGCCATTATTACTGGTTTGATGCCTCCTTACGGGTGGGGCTGTGCTCAGCCACAGTCTTTTAAAACCAGAGTTTTATCAATAATTCTCCAGCATATTGTATAATATTCTTATTTACACACGCATGTAAGGAAGATCATAATATACGGGGGAAAGTGCTGTCAAATTCCTTACAATAATTATTAGTCCATCCTTTATAAACATTCTAGATGTTGTCCATTATATAGAAAAGATCCCCACAATCTTTGGAAGATTGTTTTCAACTTTAAATCACTATAAACAAAATATTCTTTAAACATGGTTAAAAAAAAACATGGCATTTTCAGTTCTTGATTCTTATTTTGTTGCAGACATTTTAAACTGTTCCTTTTTTCCTGAGAAAAAAAATGGTTCTGAGATTTCCAGTGCAGTAAATGTATTAATTGGAATAAAAGTTGAAATATCTTTTGAAATATAAATCCAAATATTTAATACAATTAATACAGTCCCCAAATCCCATCTGTGCCCAAATCCCATCCCAGAATGGTTTCATTCTGATGCAACATCCAACCATAAAGAAAATAAATTAGATTTATTCCACTTAATGTTAAAGCACCTACACCTTTGTCTAAAGATTTTTTAAAATTATTTTTCTGGATAGTTAATCTGAGAAATGTAATAATTTGTCTATTTTTTATTCAAAGCAAATGGTTCAAGTAGCTTCATTTCCAAGTCCAGAAAAAGGAAAAGGAAAAACAATAAATATGCACCGTTTAACACAACCTTTACTTATAAGGATCAGGTAGATAAATAAAGTAATTGGAGCAGAGTTGAAGATTTGTGATGGTAATTTTTAGCACTTAGATCAGGGATATCAAACTCAAGGCCCATGGGCCAGATCTGGGCTGCAGGGTGCTTATATCTGGACCATGGGGCCACCCTGGTAACAGCAAAGGACTGGCCTGTGGTGCCTCTGCCAGCAAAAATGGAGCCTGGGCTCAGTTTTCACTGGCAGAGGGCTGCAGGATGTTGAGCTGGCCATGCCCACCCAGGCCATGCCCACTTGGCCCTCTGAGGTCAAACACAACCCTGATGGGGCCCTCAATGAAATCGAGTTTGACACCCCTGATCTAGATTATAACAATAACATTTAGACTTATGTACTGCCCCATGGTATACAGAACTCTCTATGCAGTTTACAGTGTCAGCATATTGCCCCAACAACAATCTGGGTCCTCATTTTAGCCACCTCAGAAGGATGGCAGGCTGAGTCAACCGTGAGCCACTCAGGATCAAACTCCTGGTGGTGGGCAGAGTTAGCCTGCAATATACTGCCTTCTAATTACTGTGCCACCATGGATCTTTGATCAAGTGAGACTGCACAGTTTGCAGTTTCTTTGGACTCAACACTGCCATTTTCTAGATAAGTGACATTCCATACTTCCACCTCTCACAATACTAGACAACACAGTATCAACAGTAGAAACCTTCAAATTTTTAGATTCTACCATATTGCAAGATCTAAAATGGATGACTAACATCAAAAACATCATCTAAAAAGGACAACAAAGAATGTTCTTTCTGTGCCAACTCAGAAAGCTCAAACTGCCCAAGGAGCTGCTGATCCAGTTCTACAGAGGAATTATTGAGTCTGTCATTTGCACCTCTATAACTGTCTGGTTTGGTTCTGCAACCCAACAAGACAGACACAGACTTCAGAGGATAATTAGAACTGCAGAAAAAATAATTGCTACCAACCTGCCTTCCATTGAGGACCTGTATACTGCACGAATCAAGAAGAGGGCCGTGAAAATATTTACAGATCCCTCACATCCTGGACATAAACTGTTTCAACTCCTACCCTCAAAATGACGCTATAGAGCACTGCACACCAGAACAACTAGACACAAGAACAGTTTTTTCCCGAAGGCCATCACTCTGCTAAACAAATAATTCCCTCAACACTGTCAAACTATTACTAAATCTGCACTACTATTAATCTTCTCATTGTTCCCATCACCAATCTCTTTCCACTTATGACTGTATGACTGTAACTTTGTTGTTGGTATCCTTATGATTTATACTGATATTGATTGTTTCCTGATTGCTTATTTGTACCCTGACTATCATGAAGTGTTGCATTATTAAGTGTTAAATTTGTACCCTATGACTATCATTAAGTGTTGTAAATGTTGTACCTTGATGAAGGTATCTTTTCTTTTATGTACACTGAGAGCATATCCACTAAGACAAATTCCTTGTGTATCCAATCACACTTGGCCAATAAAATTCTATTCTATTCTATTCTATTCTATTCTATTCTATTCTATTCTATTCTTTCAGACATTCAAGCTTGCACAAACAGAAGATGCATTTGCTAAGACTGATAGGTAGATGATTGAGGAGTCCTCTCTGAGTTTGTTTTCTTGCATTACCCAAATTAGGTAATATCATCAGTGAGTGCTGCCTGGATTAGCACGGATGATATTACCTAGTTTGGTAATGAAACATCTGCAAGAAAACAACCAAGCTCGGAGAGCACCAAGGACCCCTCACGTCAACCCTGAGCTACAAATATTCTCCTTTATTAGTAACATCATCAGTGCAATCAAGTTCAGAGGGCACCAAAGATTCCTCATTTCAGTTACAAACATTCTCTTTTATAGGAAGATGGTTTAAAACTAAACCATAGAAGTCATGACTGGAAGGAAGAATATAAAAAGGTAATTTTTCACTGTCTGTATTAATTATTTAAATAATTCAGGAGCTGTCATCTCCTGTTGTCTCTTGCAGGACTGAGTTGTCCAGGAGCTAAAATAATTGTTAAAGACTTTCCTGAAGAAATGTAAATAATAATGCAGAAGAGGGTCTTCTTGGTTATGAGAATTATTTTTTCAAGGAAGTTCATCTATTGTTTAATCAAGATATTTTCATAGCTTTTTTAAAAAAAGACATGATATATAAGTAATCTATTTTTAATTTTTAATTTTATGGATTTCAGGAGCTACCCAATTAAATAGACCCTCAACAAGCTACAATTTTAATGTATAAATGCAACCACTAATTAAATCAAAATAAGAATAACATCTATGTTTTTTTTTTTTTAAAAAAAACAGAAGTGAGCTAAATTGGTATCCTTGACTTTAGCAACTATAGGCTGCAAAAATATATTAATATAGTTTTTAGACTGATTAATACAGTTGTAGTTAGATGTTTCATTTGGAATATGATTTATTAAGGTAAAGGTAAACATATGTGCTAGTCATTCCTGATTCTAAGGGTGGTGCTCATCTCCGTTTCAAAGCCAAAGAGTCAGCACTGTCTGAAGACATCTCCATGGTCATGTGGTCAGCGTGGCTAAATGCCAAAGGCACACAGAACGCTGTTACCTTCCCACCAAAGGTGGTCCCTATTTTTCTACTTGCAATTTATATGTGCTTTTGAACTGCTAGGTTGGCAAAAGCTGGGACAAGTAATGGGAGCTCACCCCGTTATGTGTCACTAGGGATTCAAATCGCTGAACTGCAAATCTTTCGATCAATTTAGTCACTGAGCCAGCACATCCCATTATTTATTAAATATGATTTATTAAACAATATTTGATTAAACTAAAAAATGAAAGTGATGCAAAGGCTACTGTGTCTAAATACATTTTGAAGTCTTTGGCATTTTTATTTAACTCCTGAATTCAGATATAACTTTCATGCCTAATAAATGAAATCTCATCTGATTATTTACATTGTCTTAATTGGAAACACACACACACACACACACATATATATATATTCTGAGGTTTTCGTGGGTGTTTGTATGTAGGTCTTTGGTTATTCAGGTTTTCTCCCGCGTAAAATTGGAGTCTTGGCGACGTTTCGACGAAGTCTCATTTGTCATCTTCAGGCTTCAGCTTCGTGCTTCTGGGAGCAATGTGTGATTGCAGCTGTTTCTTCCTTTCAAACCCCCACTAGCAGTTAAAAAGGAAGAAACAGCTGCAATCACACATTGCTCCCAGAAGCACGAAGCTGAAGCCTGAAGATGACGAATGAGATTTCGTCGATACGTCGCCAAGACACCTCCAATTTTACGCGGGAGAAAACCCGAATAACCAAAGACCTACACACACACACACACACACACACACACACACATACACACACACACGTGTGTGTGTGTGTGTGTGTGTGTGTGTAGGTCTTTATATATATATAAATATGTAACTGCTGATATTGTGCCATCTCATATCTTTAAGCATCTCATTTCTTTGAACAGAATTTTCTGAACTCTTAAAACATCCTCTATAAAGTAAACTGTGTAATTCATATCTGGCATTTTTTTAAAAAAAAATCAATGTGAAAATTTAGAGTCCCTATCCCATAGCTCCTGCTCCTGTATAGTATTTTCTGATTTTCTGAGAGACAGTAACCAACTATTGCATATCTCTAAGATTTTCTTTTCCCCTCTAGCTATTTCCAGAATCAAAACTAGTGAGTCCATTTACTCTTGTTTTTTTTTTTAAATGAATGTTTTACGTTACTGTGTTTCAGGATCATATCTTTCATAATTTTCTGTTTTCATGAAGTACTTTTGCTAAATCCAAAGAATTTAACCTCATTCCCAATTATAATGGAATCTATATCCATAGAAACATATTTGTTCACATTTCTAAACATACTCACATTCTCCTTGCTTTATAGCTATTTGTGTGCTTCAGAGCTAACTTTCAATTTCTTGGGACAAAGACCTTGCATTTACATATATTTGTTTATTTATTTATTAAATTTATTGGCTACCCATCTTTCCATAGGGTAACTCTGGGTGGCTTACAGTATTAAAAAGGTAAAACTATATAAATAGACTACTACAAAAATACAGAAATACAAAATACAATACATAGCCTTAGCTAAGAGATGAGGAGGGAAGAAGTAGGATGAGCAAAGGGGGAGGGGAAGTGGGATCTGTTATTAATCCAAGGTGAAGCCACTCCCTTGAAGCCTCAAATCAACTGGCAGAGTCTTTAAGCTCATGTGGAAGATCAGGAGGGTTGGAGTCAACCTCACTTTGGAGGCAAGAAGTTCTAAAAGGGAAGGAGAAAATATAAACTATTTGCTTTATAAAATTCCATTTGTGATGGTGAAAGATTAGGGGGAGTATTCAACTTGACAGCTGAATTTCTTGTTCCACTTCTTTTCATCAAGAAACTGAGTTTCATCATCACAACTGTATTGTACTCTGTAATTTCTTTCTTTCTTTCTTTTTATTGAAAAAGATTTCAATAAAATTTTCAATGAATTTTCAGTCAACATGATATGCCTGGTGGAGTCATGATTCTATGTCCCAAATAAATAAATTATTCTTAAATATAAGCAATCGCCACGGTGTTATTTTCTTGGGAGCCACTTTCAGAATTAAATTAATTAGTGGCTGCCCTATTTACAAATCAAGAGGAAACCCCCCCCCCCAAATTCTCATAGTTTTCATAACTAACCTAATCTATGTGACAATTTTGATATCTATAAAACCCTCCCAACATTAAATAAAATTAATTGAAAATATGAAAAAAGTTCCAAATCCTACAGCATCTCATCTTTGTTGAAGAAAACGTGTAGGCTTTTCAGATTTCCCACTCCATCTTAACAGATAACTGGTAACAACAGCAATGATATAACCTAATGACCGTCCAACAGAACAATGAATAATTATTTAATGGAATTATTCTTGCTTTGCTGTATTCTCTGTAATACATTTGATTGCATTTATTTCTTTTTATTATCCACATACTATGTTTTCATCTTTGCTACAGTATTTATTCCTGCTTATGTATTCAGTTACGTGTTTGATTTTTCTCTTTGACTAATTTTATTCTGGACGTTTTATAATACAGTTGCAAGTAAGCCCAAGGTCCATATTAAGAATAACATGCATTCTTTGATAAGGTAAAATAAAAGTACCATGGCACATCTTAGAGGAGATATGAGAAAGGCTTCCAACTTGGTCCCAGATAAAGTGAAAGGTAAGTGAGAAGCCCAAAGTAATTATCACATTCTTTTCATCCTGAGCAAAGGGACAATATGGAAAAGTAATTTTTGTCTAGCTTCTGCTTTCTCCTACATGCTGCCTACCCAGGCAATCAAGAGAATTGGGGGGGGGGAATATTACAGGAAATGGGTTGACCTGAGATTGCACAGTGTAATCTTATGCACAGAGAAACTAATTTCCTAGTAATCTTCTTGAGTTTGCAGCCTTATTTAGGAGCTTGATGTACCAGATTAATTTTTATTTAAAAGAAAAAGAACCCAACAGACTTCACAGAATGACTTTAAGTGTATTATTCTTAGAGAAAACTTTGTAATTTTAGTATTTACCAGCACCAAGAATGAAATATAATGCCTTTTCCTTAAAACCCGAATGGCATGTTTTTTCTATATTGTGTTCAACTCTTAACAGAATAATAATAATAATAATAATAATAATAATAATAATAATAATAATAATAATAATAATAATAATAATAATAATAATAATAATGATGATGTTTTAATTTAATTTCTCCCGAAGGACTCAGGGCGGTGAAAAGGCAAATAAAATACAAACAGAAACATACACAGTAATTAAAACAACCCTTAAAAAACTGATTCAAATTTGCCAGAAAATTTAAAATAACATTATACCCCATAAAATTACAGAAATTTAAAACCCATCAAAATTCAATTAAAATTTAGAATTTAGAATTTAGAATTTAAAATCAGGCCAGTCCAGCCATACGAAATAAATAGGTTTTAAGTTCGCGGCGAAAGGTCCTAAGGTCAGGTAGTTGTCGAAGCCCGAGGGGAAGCTCGTTCCACAGGGTAGGAGCCCCCACAGAGAAGGCCCTCCCCCTGGGGGACGCCAGTTGACACTGTTTGGCTGACGGCACCCTGAGGAGTCCCTCTCTGTGGGAACGCACCGGACGCTGGGAGATAGAGGCCGGCATAATAATAAATCTTTAAACAAAAATTCTCTCTTTATCTCTCCTTGTTGAAGTTGCATATTTGACATGCTGGTGGATTTTTTTAAAATGTCCAATGCATTTTAAAAGGAAAATAAAAGCAGTGATTAAACCAGTAGTTGTTATTTCTAGATGTAGTAACAGAAAGTAATAAATTACTATTTCATTGTCTGAACATCTAAAAATGGGAGGAGTTTATGCCTTCAATTGGATCATTACAAAATGTCACAATGAATTATGGCAATTTGAATAACAAACTTTTGGAGAAAAAAGGCACAGATAATGAAAAGGGTAAGCAGACATGCAACATTTGAGAGAACAAAACATTGTAAGATAATGAGAAATTTAAAAAGAATGCTGGTTTTATATCTCAATTCGAGTAGAAAATCAATACTATTGTTTAATAATGTTACAATTATTAACATTGTGATATATTTCTTTTGTTTTCTTCCTCCTCTTTATTCTGCATTTATTTGACCCTTGTGCATTGCAAAAATTGAATCAATTTATAGCATTCAACAATCAGCTAATGAGGATGAGTGATGCTCTCAGGGGTATCTGTGGGAGATACAGGTTAAAACAAAATCAAAATGGTGGCCATGATCACACAATTGAAGCTCTGCCCCTTTTAAATGTGTGGATAGCCCCAAATGCCCTCAATGTGTCTTGATTCTCTTTTACATCAACTTTAGGGTGGGGAGAGTCAGATTCAGTCCTCCAATAATAGTATTTTTAAAACCTCCTGCTATTTGTATCTCAGAGGGAACTACTATTCATGTCCATACATTTGCACTAGAAGAATTAATATTCTCCTAGAGGTAACTATTTAGTTTATTTAGTTTAGGAGGAAGAAAATAGAAGGAAAGCTACATTTTCTGAATAACTGATGCTGAAGATAATCTTTTCAGCAAAACTATAACAACAATGAACTCCAAGTGTATCCTTCTGGATTATTAAAAACACAGCCCACTGCATGGAGAGTGAATAAATGCATCTCCCTATTCAGAGTGGAAAAAATGGCTGCATTTTACAGAAATGGCTTGCTCCCTATAAAAATCTCTTTGGCTAGACTCAGAGGCAAAATCCATCTTATTGGCAGTAAGTGTTTGTTCCACACCTTGGACTGAAAAGGACATTTTAGTCCCCCACCCAGAACAGATGATGATTCAGGAAAAGAACTTCCTTGGAATTCACTGGTTCTGCTCTCCTGTTATTTGCTTTACATTCATTTTACCCTCATGATTTCTCCATATGTGTTATGTTTTCTTTGCTCCCAGCACAAATGTAATGAAATGCAAACATCAAGGTGACTAAATGTTAAGTACATTTATCAGTACATGAACTAAACATAATCATCTTTAAGGTAAGACATGTCCAGGATATGAGTAACCTTTGCCCTATGTCTAATCTCTAAAGAGTTGAAAATGCAAGTCTCTTGATAAGTCACCCTACAGCATTATATTGTTGTTGTCCAAATTTTTAACGTATTTTCTGACTGGAGTGATAATATAAGGACATTGGTGTCTCCTATATCAACAGTTCAGCCTCTAGGTTGATGCTCCCAAGCATAAATCAATCCTTAATTGTCAAAGTAAGGCAGTTCCCACAATGCTGTTGATGTTTCTGATTATGAAATATTAAGGGTATTAATGATGAGCTCCTGATGATTGATAGATAAATAGAGAGATGATAGATAGATAGAGACATGGAGGTGGAGGCGAAGGAGAGAGAGAAAGAGAGGGAGGGAGGGAGGGAAGAAGGGAGGGAGAGAGACTTGCCTGACAAATAAGGAAACAAATTCATTGCATCAATATATATAGTGCCAAAGTGATGCTTCCTCAAAAAAGTAAAAATATGAATTGGGGAACATTTTCTATCCCAGATAGAATTTAATCATAACTTGGGATAGTAAATCCCCAGATGAAAATGACAGAGTAGGATTAGAATTAGGATTTTTCTGAATCAGGATTATTTGTATCAATGTGCTAATATTTCTTGAGACAAAAAAAGCATTCCAGGGTAGAAAATCAGTCAAATTCTCAGGATATTGTTTGGTGCATTATATGTGCATCCGTGATGGTTATAAACAAACCTAAAATTGGCTAATGATTGAGTGTGGGAAATATTGTCAAAGTTGATTTGAAAAACGGAATAGAAATAATATTGATCCGTTTGAACTTTAGTATTGGGGAAGATCCTGGGTGTACCGCAGATTGCCAAGAAAGCAAAACAATAGATCATAAAACAAATTAAAGCAGAGTTCTCACTTGAAGCACAAATGACCAGGCTCAACTTATCATATTTTGGACATATTATGTGAAGACTCAGCTCCCTTGAGAAATTTAGTTTGCTGGGAAAGGTGAAAGAAAGGTGAATAAATATAATTAGTAACAAGGTGGATGAATTTAATTATATTTGCAATGGTGCACCATTGGAAGACAGGAGGCAGATTGTACTGGATAATAATAATAATAATAATAATAATAATAATAATAATAATAATAATAATAATAATAATAATAATAATAATAATAATAATAATATTATCAGAGTTGGAAGGGACCTTGGAGGTGTTCTATTTAGTATTGGGGAAGATCTTGGGTGTACCGCAGACAGCCAAGAAAGCAAAACAATAGATCATAAAACAAATCAAACCAGAGTTCTCACTTGAAGCACAAATGACCAGGCTCAACATAGTTAACCACTTAACTATGTGGTTGCTAAGAACACATAATCATCAACAATATTTCTAAAGAAACACTCAAAGGATGCATGGACTATCACTAATATATCCTTTAGAGCCAGCATATTGCCAAGACAAGTAATACCGATCATTGTATATAGCCAAATATCTGTTTACTCAGTAACTGCCATAATGGTATGGAATGATATGGAATCAATAAAGTATTGATCAAACAATTAAAGTAATGGCTAACATATCAGATAGATGAAATTATACTATGCCTTCTGACTGGCTATTACCACTATTATATAATGTTCAGCTTTGGAAATAGAAATTGATAAGTTATGAGGTATCCAGGCAGAGATGAGTCTTAGCACATAGTTAAATTAAGGCAAATGTATTAAATATATAATAGATTACTACGGTATCATTTAATAGGATTGCATAATAAGATGCCAAATTTCTGAGCTTCTGGGATCCCTGGGTCTTGAGGAAACCTTTCTTCTCTGAAATGGCTGTTGAGGGTTTGATTGAACTACAAGAACCTTTACATCATTATGCCTTAACAGTTTTATTTCCCCAGAAGACATGACTGGTAACTGACAATTCACTGTCTATTTTCAGAGGATGCACAGTAATTCAGAATTTTTAGCACCTTTCAAGGCTGAAGATACACAACATGGAAGGTTACACATTCCGCTGCAAGCTACCAACCAGATACAGAAGAGAAATTAGATTTCAGAGCTGATTAAAATGGTAAAAAAAAAAAATCTAGCAGCATAGCAGCAACATATTCCCCCAGTAGCCATTGCCTAATGCAGTTCTATCATTCTTCAGAATGCACAAGCAGATGGTAAATGCAGGCATGTAATAAAGGTAAAGGTAAAGGTTCTCCTCGCACATATGTGCTAGTCATTCCTGACTCTGGGGGGCAGTGCTCATCTCCGTTTCAAAGCCGAAGAGCCAGCGCTGTCCGAAGACATCTCCGTGGTCATATGGCTGGCATGACTAAATGCCAAAGGCACATGGAGCCCTGTTACCTTCCCACCAAAGGTGATCCCTGTTTTTCTACTTGCATTTTTTACGTGCTTTCAAACTGCTAGGTTGGCAGAAGCTGGGACAAGTAACGGAAGCTCACCCCGTTATGCGGCACTAGGGATTCAAGCTGCTGAACTGCTGACCGATTGACAAGCTCAGCATCTTAGCCACTGAGCACTGCATCCCTTTGCAGGCATGTAATACATTCATATAAAAATCACCTTCTCCACCTGCAGTACAATCACTACCATCATCAATGTGATCCGGTCAAACTACATGCAAAATTCCTTCTAGCAGAAAACCTTTGCAATATATTTTCTATATTAGGGCAAGATGAAGATGATTTGCAAATGCAGACAAACTTCTTTTTAATTTGGAAAAGTATTTAATATTGAAATCCATGTCAATAACTGAGGTCCATTTTGACTGATCACCCCACAATTGTTTAGACCCACTTCTTTGTTGTCCACATGTTGCTTTCTTGGCTGTCTGGTCATTAGATATAGTAAAGCCCTCCATATGCTTGGTTAGAATTTGAATGAGGTTTTTGTTAATTTTTTTTTCCAGGAGATAAAAATAGCAACTAGGCCATCAATGTAAGAATTCTCCTGTGGTTCCTGCTGTTGTTTTCAGAGTTAAAAAAGAGGATGGGAGGAATTGCTTGATCTTTTTTTTTTCCCTGAGAAAAAAAAACAAAAACTGCTGCCTATGGCAGAATGAAAATATTTGAAAAGTAATTTTGCCTGATCATAAGCAAGTTCTGCAGGCAAGACGAGCAAGCTTTGTTGAGTTCAGGGTTTAATCCACTTTCTGGTACTGAGTTCAAGGAAATGGGTCCCCAAAGGGTATTCAGATAGGCCCTTGTCTGATTCACTTTAAACAGCCTGCTGCTAAATCCCCAAAGACTAGAGGGCGGATTCTGTGTAGTAATATTTTTCCCTTCCTGGGCATTTGATAATGACAGAAGAAAAAAGAAATGAAAGATAGATGACTAGTTAGATTAAAATTAAAAGTAGTGCTATCCTTCCTTCATATCCACACTCACGCTCATACTCTCTCATACACCCTCACAATAAATAGAACTGGAAGGTGTGAGGCTGGGAAGGGCTAGTTTAGGATCTCTCTTTTGAGGCTGTCTATTACTCTACAGGTTAGAAGGGAATGAAACAGTAGGCCTCATCATTTAACACTTTACCTCAATGATATTACTATAAAATTGTGGTGGGAGTTTATTTGGTGGGAGATTCCTCCTCCATGAACTTTTCTAGCTGGCGTTCTTGTGTTCAGTCTTTGTGTTCTCTCTCAAATCATTCATGAAATGATAAGGGCTGCGGTGTGGCTCAGGCTGTAAGAAGCCTGTTATTAAACACAGCTGCTTGCAATTACTGCAGGTTCTAGTCCCACCAGGCCCAAGGTTGACTCAGCCTTCCACCCTTTATAAGGTAGGTAAAATGAGGACCCAGATTGTTGGGGAGGCAATAAGTTGACTTTGTATATAAATATACAAATAGAATGAGACTATTGCCTTACACAATGTAAGCCGCCCTGAGTCTTCGGAGAAGGGCGGGATATAAATGTAAAAAAAAAAAATGAAACAAAACAAAACCCTTCCTTCACTCTTCATTGTCTTCAGGCCTAGAAACACTGTACTTTAGATGTTTTGCAAAACCAACCTACTAAACAAAACCCATCCATTCTAGAAATCCAATCTAGATAATATTGCATACATTTATTCAGGGAGGCAGTATCTCGTAATTACTTGAAGTCATATTCCATATAAAAGCTATTAGACTAGAAAGACTCTCTCTGGAAAATGTGATATTGGGCAGCATCTAGCTTTTGTATAAAAATGTGTTTGATGACATAATGTTGCCAGCAATTTATTTATTTATTAAACACATTTATATGGCTGCCCAACTCACAATGACTTTGAGTGGCTTACAAAATTAAAAAGTTTACATTACAATAATGCATAGACCACTCATCCCAATTGCTGCTAAAGACAGTAATGGATCAGAAAATTTAACACTGAACTGGTGTTCTGAACTTCTCCATTCCCATGTCAGCTTGCCTTCTTTGACAAGCTCAAGTTACCTGAAACGTTTCCATCAAAAATGTGTGATATGCTAGCACAAAACCTGGGGTTAACAATGATGGGGGAAAAATTCAGTCTGGCATTTTTATAGACTTCATCAATTGGATCACTGAATCCAGGTTTCTAATTAGATTAGGAAGTATTTTTTTAAAAAAAAATATGAAGTAGAATTATGAAATCTTGCACAGAATCTTGCACAGAATTAAGCAAGTATCACCATGCCTAATCTGCACTACAGATCACTATGTGATCTCCACAGGATAGCACCTCTTATTGTGAAGATATTTTCTGTGCACCTTTATAAACAAAGTTCTGTATATAAACATTTATGAAATGGTAGAAGCCTGAGAGGTTTGATAGATTCATTATTTAAGGGGAATATTACTTTTGAAAAGAGGAAATTTTAGATTGTTACAGGAATGCAACTTATGCATTGTTTGTCCAATAAATATATAGTTTTGAATTTGAAATCATAATTGTCCCCCAACTATGATGGTATACAACTGATCACTAAATCAATTGGTCAAAAGATGATATTGGATCTAGGGTTTTGCCAACTCTATGTATCATTTCTGACTAAAGAAGTATAAACATTAGCTTGACCTTTATTATTATAGCATGTTGATATCTGCTTATATTTGCTGGAGAATTAAGTATCTACATTGATATCTACTGCTTCTTTCTCACCATACATTTTTAAAGTGCAGGATTAGGTTTTATAGAACAACACAAAGTCTAGTACTGTGAATTTTCTGAAAAGTCAGATGTTCTCATGCATTTTCTGCCCTCAAGGAATTCAGTTCCCAAGTTTTTCAAAAATATAGATTTCCAGAAGTTATTTCTTAGTATATCCACCTATACCTATGTAGAAGAAATCTAACCAAGCAGTTCCCAAGTGTATCATTTCTTAGATGCAGGGCTTCAGGCTTCTGCATTTTTGTTTAGAGGTAGAAATTTCAACGTGTAACTGACACTATAGATAAACCTACTGAACTTTTATCTTCTGTCTCTCAATTTTTGCTGGAGACTTGTTCTCCTTGTTATTTTGTTGCTTACATGTCCTCTAGACAAAAGCATAATATTCCAGCACACAAACTATACAGATACAAAGTATAGGGATAAGGGGAAAGTATTAGCCAAAATTAAGATTTCTCTCCAAGTCTCCCATCTAAAATTATATTATTCAAAAAGAAGCAATATTTTGTTTTGGAATTCTGTTTGACTTTTCCTGCAGTAATATATTATTAAAAAGCAAGCCTGTAATCACAGATACCAAACAAGATGATAAATAGCATATTTAGAGATGTGCAGTACACAGCTCTGCAATCAGATGACTATATGAATATTCCCATATAGATCTGAGACAGCTCAGATCTACATGGGAACATAGCCCTGCAGGTACTTAGTAGCCAAGCCAAAGTCATGACCAAACGATGCATGTTATTTGCCTTCAATTCCTGCATTCTGCATCAACTGTAGTTTCTGAATATTCTTCAAAAGTAGATCCAGGTAAAGTGCATGCAGGGGCCTATTATGGTGGTGATAAGGGTATGAGTTACTGTTACCAAGTGGCCTCTCCCAGAAAGGGCCACAACTGTCATACTAGTTGAAGCTGGGCAAAGGCCCCTCTAGCCATGGCCTCACCTGCCTATTTTGCAATAGTTGGAAATCCAGGAAGTTGATAGCAAACCCTGATAAAAGGTCAAGTAAGATCAGGAAGGCTACATTCTCCAACCAGGTTCTAATAAAAATCATCCCCCCAAACAGTGGGGTAATTCTTTTTTTTTTTTTACTATCAGTTATGTGGGCATGGCTTGGTGGGCATGGCTTGGTGGGCATGGCAGGTGGGGTGGGAATGGGGACTGCAAAATCCCCATTCCCACCTCACTCCAGGGGAAGGATATTGCAAGATCCCCATTACCACCCCACTCTGGGACCAGCCAGAGGTGGTATTTGCCGGTTCTCCAAACTACTCAAAATTTCCACTACCGGTTCTCCAGAACCTGTCAGAACCTGTTGGATTTCACCCCTGCCCTCAAATGACCAGTGATATTCTGTTCCATGCTTATATAGAAATATGGCAGTAGGCAAGTTTATTGATTCATGTTTGTATCTTCAATGGCAAACATTAAGTAATAAAATCAATAGAAAATGAAATAGTTAATTTATTTCATTCACACTGTGAAAGCACAAATAAAAAGTATTGAGGATAGAAGCTTCCATTTTACTTTATTCAGGTCTAGCTGAATGTAAACACTCTTTTTCATTTACAAGCAGGTTTTTGTTTTGTTTTGTTTTGTTTTTAATCTTATAACTTCTTGAAAATGTCTCTCTTCCATCTCTGGAACACAAATGAGAAGAATTGTTTTGAGTAAAGTTTTGAGTAAACAGTAAATTTGCAATTGTTATAATTTTCATTGTTTTTCCACAAAATTTGTGTAACTCTGCTCAATCTTTCATTTTTTGGGAGGATATTTTTCCTTCCTTCTGGGAATTTTTGTTTCAGTGGAACATAAACTTGTTTCTCTAAAACATTTGTATAGCTACCCATCTTAAAACTAACCTCTCTGTGGTTTATAATCCAAGTGTCAGAGTTCCCACTCAAAGAAATCAGAACTCCAAGACAGGAACATTTCTCAAAGAACATGTTTATTGGACACATCATATCGGCACAGCCACTGGAAACCAACTCTAAAAGTTTTTTGTGGTTATCATGTAATTAAAAGAGCAAAAGTTTCCATTCCCAGGGGTCACAGGTCACATTGTCCAATCCAAGCAGTTGGCGGGCTCCCTCAATTACTTCTGTTATTCTTCCTACTGCCACCTGTTGGGATGATCTTGGTTCCCACAGGAGAAGTCTTTATTTTGTCTACGAGACAGTCTAGCTATTTTCCCCTCCTCCTCCTCCTACCCCCATAGTGTGTGGCAACTCTGAAGTGGCACAAGATAGTTTCAGCCAGGTTTGATTCAGAGTTGACACTGAGAATAAAACAGTGAATGCAACAACAAAAGCAAAGAAACAATATCTACTTTATTTTTTCCTTTATTTTATTTTTGAGTGTAGTTTAAATTATGTTTTATTTTTATTTTATCTTCTACAAGGATTAATTTTCAGTTGGATTCTGCTGTATTCCATATCTGGAAATTTTTTTAGTAGAACTACTGTTTTGGAATAAACTTGTTTTTCTCTGTTTGGGACAGGTCTTTGCCCTTCAGTTTAAGCTTAAATTGTTATATAACTGTGAAGGTGCTAAGCTTTCTCTAGAAGGCTGGTAGAATATTGAGCATAAATGTAGATCTTGTTTAATGTACGATTTGCATGCTGCAATAAATTTCTCTTCATAATTAATGTGCGGAACAGAACATTAATCTGTTATTGGGAACAGAATAGCTCTCTTCCAGCAAGCCAGCTTCCACAGGCAGAAAAATTTCTAATCTAAACATCCAATCATGCAAAATAAAGCTTTACAGTCCATAAAATTATAGTGAAGAGGGAAAGTTGGAGATCCAAGTTCTTTACACCCTTCTGTAAGGTAATAGAGGAAGAAAATGCTGGCATATTATACCTATTACCTATCATCCTTGGATAGAGCAGGCAATTTGCTTTATAATGTTACTGTTATTTGACTCATCCATTAATAGCTCAACCATTTGATCAATGAAGCCCTTGGCTATTACAGTATTAGCCAATCTAACAAATATATTTCTAAAATATTTTGAAATAACCTGTCCTGGCATCAGGGATTGGTACTATCCTGTTCTGTGGTTGGCTTGAGGTCTTAAGAGAACCTATTGGCATCATTGCTACTATGCCTCTTAGTTTCCTTTGTATCATGATTCCCAACAATTTTTATTCCCAGCAATGGAACTTCTTGTAAACTTGAAAAATGTTCGCTGTTTTTATGCATTCTCTTATTATATGTATGAGTTATGTTTTCCAGTTATAAGGAAAAGGCTAGCTTTGCAAGAGCAATTTTAATGAACAAACGAGGTACGAATATAAATTTCTGAAATAGTCACAGAGAAGCTGGGAAAATGGTATAAGTAGATTACCCAAAATACAAAAGCAAGCACAATGAAAGAAGAGAGATGAATGTCAAACACACTGAAAGAAGAGAGGGAAATGTAAAGTACCTAGGAAATATCAGGATAATACGATGTAAGGCATATGGCACAATTATTCTTCTAAAACTACCTTCTGGAGAAGAAAGGGAATTAATAAGAAAGGCAAAACTATGCATGGATATAGTGACATACCTGTCAGCATATATGGACACAAGAAAATGGCAAATACAGTAACTGGCTAGAAGTGAAGAAACATCTTGCAATGTTGAGGGAGGAGGGGGAAAAGAGACAATAAATACAATGAGCTGGTAAACTGTGCAGACATTTTGTTCAGGACTTCTGAGCAGCGAACATGACAAGAGAAGAGATGAAACACTGTAATACTTGGTCCTCTTGTCTTCCTGGATGAAACATGTTAGTAAGATATCCCTATTGTAATAATAAGTATGAAGAGGGAAATCAAAACTATTTATTTGCTATGAAATCTTTGATATGAAGTCACATTCTATCCATCCTACAAACATACAATATTTATTTATTTGATCTGATTTGCATTACTGCCAATCTTACCACTGTGGGAATCATGGAATTTATCTGGCAGCAACTCTTCTTCTGTGCTCCCCTCCCTCCTGCAAATAATTCTGCAGCTTGAAGAATCAGGAGTAAGAGCAAATAAGGATTTTGTGATATTTATCTACAGCTAAAATTCTTATTTCCAATACCATCAGTTGAGTGAAGTGACTTATCACAGAGCAACAATTTTTGAACTGAGATACCTCCAATGGGCTAATGTATAGAATGTGGAAAGAAGGAAGGGAAGGAAGGAAGGAAGGAAGGAAGGAAGGAAGGAAGGAAGGAAGGAAGGAAGGAAAATTTCCGATTTTCCCTGCCAACTTCCCACAAGAAGACTAAATGGGGAAACCACTGGGAAGCTGGAAGTCACTACCATCCCCATTGCTTTTTTTTGCCCATCTGTTATCCTTTTCCTCTGTTTAGGTAAGGAAATATTTCTGAAATTAAGATGCAGTAGGGCATCGGTTGTCTAGTGATTACTAGATTTATATTCGGGAACCAAAAGTGTAATAAAGACCACTCACCCTTGCTAGCTCAATCATAATTTCCAACCACATCTAGTGTCCCAAGGCCCAACACCTTCATCAATGATTTGGATAGATGGGGAACTCATCAAATTTGCAGACGACCCCAAGCTGGCAGGAATAGCCAACACTCCAGAAGATAGGCTCAAGATACAGAAGGATCTTGACAGACTTGAACATTCGGCACTATCTAACAAAATAAAATCCAATGATGAAAAAAGTAAGGCTAGGCAAGAAAAAACAAATGCACAGGTATAGTATAGATCAGGGGTCTCCAACCTTAGTAACTTTAAGGCTTGTGGACTTCAGCTCCCAGAGTTGAAGTCCACAAACCTTAAAGTTACTAAGGTTGGACCCCTAGTATAGATGATACCTGGCTCAATAGTAGTAACTACGAGAGGGGTCTTGGAATCCTAGTGGACAATCTTATATGAGCCAGCAGTGTGCAGCAGCAATCAAAAAAGCCAACACAGATCTAGGCTGCATTAACAGAGAGATAGAATCAAGATCAAGTGAAGTGCTAGTACCACTTTATAATGCCTTGGTAAGACCACACTTGAATTCTTCATCAAGTTTTGGTTGCCACGATGTAAAAAAGATGTTGAGTGTCTAGAAAGGGTGCAGAGAAGAGCAACAAAGTTGATTAAGGGACTGGGGGCTAAAACATATAAAGAATGGTTGCTGGAATTGGGTAAGTGTAGTTTAATGAAAAGAAGAACTGGGGTGACATGATAACAGCGTTCCAATATCTCAGGGGCTGCCACAAAGAAGAGAGAATCAAGCTATTCTCCAAAGCACCTGAAGGCAGGACAAGAAGCAATGGTTGGAAACCAGTGGTGGGTTTCAAATTTTTTTACTACCAGTTCTGTGAGTGTGGCTTGGTGGGCGTGGCAGGGGAAGGATACTGTAAAATCTCCATTCCCTCCCCAATCCAGGGAAAGGTTATTGCAAAATCCCCATTTCCTCCAGATCGGCTGGGACTTGGGAGGCAGAGAATAGATGGGGGCGGGGCCAGTCAGAATTTTTACTACTGGTTCTTTGAACTACTCCAAATTTCCACTACCGGTTCTCCAGAACTAGTCAGAACCTGCTGAAACCCACCTCTGTTGGAAACTAATCAAGAAGAGAAGCAACCTAGAACTGAGAAGAAATTTCCTGACAGTTAGAACAATTAATCAGTGGAGCAACTTGCCTCCAGAGATTGCGAATGCTCCAGTACTGGAAGTTTTTAAGAAGAGATTGGACAACGATTTGTCTGAAATGGTATAGGGTTTCCTGACTGATTAGGGGGTTGGACTAGAAGATCTCCAAGGTCCCTTCCAATTCTATTATTCTGTCCCGTTCCGTTCTGTTCTATTCAAACATCATGTACATGAGATTGATGAGGGTGTTTTTAAAGTGGAACAGAGAGGCATCCTTCATCCTTTTCATTTTTATGAAAAGTACCTGCTGCTGAATGAATTTTGGTAGAAGTCATTAAAGTGATTTTTTTTTTTAAAAAAATGAGGTCTTTCCTTTTTGGGGTAACTGCATTTTCAGTGCAGAACATCACTGTGGCATGTATTCAGTTTCCTTCGGAAGGCAAGGAAATGTCCCGGCTGCCAAGGCAAACATGTTGTATTGCTTTGCTCTCACCCGCTTTATTTTGGCAAGGATGAAGTTTCTTCCTCTTTCTGCATCAACTAAGGTTGAGAACAAAGCCATTGCCTTGGCTTTGCTTTATTGCCTGCATCCGATAGGCTGAGTGGTTTATAATGTTATTATGTTCTTTAAAAAAATCACCAATCTTTTGAGCAATCTCAAAGATGAGCAAATCCAGGAACAATAAAAGACACAGAAGCAACAATGGAAGGAGAAACAAAAAAAACAAACAAACAAAAAAAGAAACATAAGTGCAGTGACTTTACTGGTAGCTCTTGACTTACATCACTTCATTTAGTGACAGTCTGAAGCTACAACTGCATTGAAAAACTGACCTATGACCGTTTTCACGCTTATAGTGATGGCAACATCCTGATAGTCATGTAATCAAAATTCACATGGCACCTATGATGGTTACAGAGTCCTGGGGTCATGTGATTCCGCTTTGTGACCTTCTGACAAGCAATGTCAATGGGGAAGCCGGATTCACTTAACAACGATGTCATTAACTTAACAACTGAAGTGATTCACTTAACAACTGTGGCAGAAAGGTTGCGAAATGGGGCAAAAATTCACTTAACAACAACTCGCTTAGTAACAGAAATTTGGGGCTCAGTTGTGGTTGTAAGTTGAGGACTACCTGTATTATTATCAATGTATTTACAAATTTATTTTATTTGTTTATAATTAATGAGATTCTCCCTGAAATTGGAATGGCCGTCCCCCCTACTTTCATTTTGAAGTGCTCTGAAGATGTGGCTTTTCACCTGGGTCTTTGGCAAGAATGACTGGTACCCCTTTACATACTTTTGTTTGTTTCCATCTGGGTTTATTTTCTCTGCTTTGTTCCCTTGCTTTACTTGTTTTAATGGTTTTTGCATTGTTTCTTGTTTTTAAATATTTTTTAAGAATTTGTATATGCAGAGCACATCATGAGAAAGGTGGGGCTAGATGGCTCACAAGTTGGAATTAAGATTGCTGGGAGAAATATCAACAACCTCAGATATGCAGATCAGTGGTGGGTTACTTCTGGTTCTGTCCGGTTCTTTAGAACTGGTAGTAAAAGCGGTGGGAGGCTCCACCCACCCGCCCGGACGTCATAATTGTTCCCATTGTGAACCAGTGGTAAAGGTAAGTAGAACTCACCCCTGATGCAGATGATACCAGTCTAATGGCAGAAGGTGAAAACAAACTAAAGAGCCTCTTAATGCAGGTGAAGGAGGAGAGTGCAAAAGTTGGATTGAAACTCAACATTAAGAAAACTAAGATCATGGCATCAGGCCTTCTCAATTCCTGGCAAATAGATGGAGAAGAAATGGAGGTAGTGACAGGTTTTATTTTCCTAAGCTCCAAGATCACCACAGATGGGGACTGTAGCCAAGAAATTAAAAGATGCTTGCTCTTGGGGAGGAAAACTATGCACACCTAGACAGCATACTAAAAGCAGAGAGATCACCCTGCCAACAAAAGTGCTATGGTTTTTCCAATTACAATGTATGGATGCGAAATTTCAACCATAAGAAAGGCTGAGCGCCAAAGAATTGAGGCTTTTGAACTCTGGTGCTGGAGAAGACTCCTGAGAGTCCCTTGGATTACAAGGCGAACAAACAAGTCAGTTCTAGAGGAGATCAACCCTGACTGCTCTTTAGAAGGCCAGATCCTGAAGATGAAACTGAAATACTTTGGCCACCTAATGAGAAGGAAGGACTCACTGGAGAAGAGCTTAATGCTGGGAAAGATTGAGGGCAAAAGAAGAAGGAGATGACAGAGAACGAGGTGGCTGGATGGAGTCACTGAAGCAGTAGGCGTGAGTTTAAATGGACTCCAGAGGATGGTAGAGGACAGGAAGGCCTGGAGGAATGCTGTTCATGGGGTCACGATGGGTCGGACACGACTACGCAACTAACAACAACAACAACCAATATACACACAATTGTCTTTGTGCCTTTGAGTCAGCCTTGACTCTTGGCAACTGCCTAAACTTGTTCCTGCAATTTTCTTGGGAAGATTTCAAAAATGTTTGTTATTGCCTCCTTCCTAGGACTGAGAGAGAGTGACTGACCTGGTAGGCTTTGTGTCTAAAGCAAGACTAGAACTCACAGTTTGCCAGTTTCTTGCTTGATATTTTAACGATTACACCAAAGATTACAAAACATAATATTGGATTTCCTCTATTTTTGGTCCTTAAACAAAATTTTAGGCTTTTTATCCTCTTCGTGATCTTAACATAAATGCAAGTTCCTTTTAAAGACATATCTTACATTTACATTCAGTTCACAATGGAACCTTTGGTGGTCAAATGTGGTTTCGTGTTAATTTGTGGATTAGTTTAATCAATTAATTTGGTCTGACCTTCATAAGAATAAACAATGCTGCTGCCATATTGTTTGTTTTTTAAATATGCCCTTCTCTTCCTTACTAGACTTGTTTCTTGATACCATATATATTTTGATTATTTGTAATACAGAAATGAGGTAGAACATTTACTTGACTTTGGTCCTGTTGGTACATGGGGGACAACCAGGAAAGCCCAGGGTTATAAGCTAGATGAGAGGAAAAATAATATCCCTGAAGACAGTGCCAACCATTTAACTTGCTTTCTCTGGAAATCCCATCTAATAATCAGAGAAGCTTGGTCCTTCCTTCCTTCCTTCCTTCCTTCCTTCCTTCCTTCCTTCCTTCCTTCCTTCCTTCCTTCCTTCCTTCCTTCTCATAAAGTGCAAGTTAGTCAGTAGTAGATTTGATGGATCTAAAATGGATTATTCACTGTTGCTTGGATTTACTAGATTTTTCTTACAGAATATCTCCATTTGCTCCCAAAAGCAATGAGTAACAGTTGGTGTCTGGAACTTAGCTTCACCTGTAAATACAGTCCCAAACATTTTCTGAAACTATGAGTCCATTGCATTGGAAAGAAGAATAGAGAAATACTGTATAGCAATATTCAGTATTTTCCCACCTCATGGTTCTCATGAGTAGGGATTTAAACATGTGTAACTCTCCTGTTCAGACCAGACTCCATATCTTTAAAGCTCTTTTGAGTCATGTTCAGTACCAAAATATCAGCTTTGGGAGGAGAAGTAATGAAATTAGCAAATTGTTAGTGAGGAAATTATGCAGCTATACTAAGTTATGTCTATTGTTCAACAGGCAGCTTTCCTTTCAGCTTGCTAGCTGGTAACCATGGTGATGTCACACATTCAGCCCCTGAATTCCAAGAGGATCGGTTTCCCGAAGGAGGATTGGAAAACAAATGTGACAAAACAACTTGTCATTGAATATGATTCTGGTGTTTCTAACCTCAAAACAAAGCAAAACAAAGCAATACTCAGCTCCCCAAACCTAACAATGCAAGACAAGAATTCTCTTCATTTATGAAAAAGTCATAGGCTGCTTATTAACAAGGTTCCAATTCTTGGACTCAAAAAGATATTCTACTTCTGTCAATGGCAATGATAGGAAAATGAGAAAAAGGAGAAAAATGTTTTGAAGACTTATTACATAGCTGGGAATTGCCTCAATTGGACAGAAGATCCTAATATTTCTTTAGACTGCTGTCATGGGGAAAATTCCATTTCCAACTAGACTTATTTCTAATTCATGATCTTACATCAACGTTGTCTAGTATAACCAGTGATGGGATTTACAGACTGAAAAAAATTAACACAAGGATTTTTTTGCTGCCCTATTGATGGGCATCAATTTAGCTTTACTGCAGAATCTCCAGCACAGGGCTAATATGTATGAATGTAAATGTGTTGTTTTAAAGTCCACTTTGGGAATGGGCCAGGGAAAATAATTGTGTGCGCTGTATATAATGTTATAGATCTCAAAGCTTGCTTCTACATCTGAGTTGTTTATTAATAATTGAGGACTAATTAATTGTGATGATTAAGAATAAATACTGAATAGATAGAATATTGAAATGGACTAGACTAGGATATATCTAATCTGAAGAAGATACTATTCAAGATGCAAAAATCAAAGAAGGAACAAATTATTTCAGAGTCAGGAAAGATATAGCAGATAATAATTGAGTTCAATGCAAACAATGATAGAATAATAATGATTATTATGAATAGTATTAATTGGATTTCATGGAAAACTCATTAATATGAAGGTTATCCAAGTTTACGCTCCAACTACAGATGGAGAAGAAGAAAAGGCTGATAAGTTTTATGGTCACCTTTATTCTGAAATCAATAGAACACACATGTGTTATTTGTACTTATTTGTAACTTATACATGTGGTATTTGTGCTTGGAGACTAGAATGCCAAAATTGGAAATGTTATGGAAGAAAATGTAATATGGAAGAAAATGTAATAAAGATTATAAAGCTCAGGTAACCAAAAAGAAGTGGGAGAATGATTTATCAATTTCCGCCATTCCAATGATTTCTTCATAGCTAACAGAGTCTTCAAATAACAAAAACAATGCCTGTAACTTGGACATTATAACAACAAAGGCATGGGCAGGATTGTCAAATTGATCACAAACTGACTGTGTTCATGTTCTAAGTCGAGATAAAATGGAAGAACAAAGCCATTAATTCCCAAAATACAATCTTTAGTATTTACCCACCATTTTAAAGGAGAATATCAAGAATCATTTTGAACTCCTGAATTTCATTGATAGGAAATCAAAGAAATTGCAGAATGAAATCAAAGAAGTCATTAAGGATGAATGTTAAAAGGGACTGCCAAAAATAAAGAAAGAGAAGAAGTAAATTGGATATCAAAACAGATGGTGGAATATGATACATAACTTCTTTCAGATTAGCAAATATGAACAGGAAAAATTCCTTTTATGTTGAAATGATTGTGAGGAAAAGGGGACATATTGGCATCTATGGTGGTCCTGACTTTTCCCTTTGACCTGAAATGCTGTTCAAGGATGATAAATTTATAAATCAAAGAATTACTATGTGTCCACAGCTAGCAATGACAAGTAAGTTTCAGTTGATCTCTAATTGAAATTGAAATGAAAACAGAACCAGCAAGTGGCAAAACCATGATTTCTATGCTTATCTCCATGACCAAAACCATTCATTGTTTAAGCCCAAATATTTCTTAATTTGAGATCTGAAAATAACCTTACATTTTTCTCATTAAGTCTTGTTGTTTTCTGTACTGTTGCTCAATGGCAGTTCACTCTCTTCTTTCTAAAGAGATGGGATTAGTTCAGGGGTGTCAAACTGGTGGCTGGTGGGCCACGTGCTACATGTTCAGGCCATGCCCACCCCAGCTCCATGAATGGGAAAAACGTCACAAATCATCACATGACGGTAATGTGACACCATGAGTTTGACACCCATTGATTAGTGTGCTGTCAAATTAAAGGGCCATCTTTCCATTGTGATCATCCGAAATCATGCAAACTATTAAAGGAAACTACTAAGCTTCCTTGAAGCTTTGAGGTAGTGTTGTACACCGTCATATTAAAAAGTGATAGAAATGGTTATTGAGCAGGGCCAATACTCATTCTGACTAATACTCATTCTGGTAAAGGAACAGGGGACCTGGAATTATCTACAGAGAATCAGGTCAGGAAGGTTGTACTTTATTTCAGTGAAGGGACTCTTCATGATAACTTCAGGGTTTCCTTCTTAGATCAGATTACCAATCAATTTACTGATTAATCATTGAAATCATAGAATCCCAGATGACTCATATAAATTAGCCATCAGCAAAAACATGTCGAATCTGCCCACAATGAAACATCCTCAAAAAGCTAAAGCAAGCATAAAACAGGAGACACAACTGGTCAGCTTGACTAAAGTGTCATTTGAAATGCTTGTTTGTTTGTTTTTAATAATTATAAAAGAACTTAAAAATTATCCATGTTTACACATTTTGAAAAAAAGATTAGAAAGGCAATAAATACAAAGTGAATAAACAGGTATTGGGTTTTCCCGAAAATAAGACATTCTCTGATAATAAGCCCTCCCCAAAAATATTTAAACGCATGCACAGCCAATCCCCGCCATTTTCTCTGGTTAGGGTTATGGAGACAGAGCTGGAAATCAGGTAGGATGGCAAGAGGAGCCCCATCTTGCTCCACATGCCCCAAAATAATAAGACCTCCCCGAAAATAAGGCCAAGTGCTTTAAAAATATCTTATTTTTTAGGGAAGGTCTCCTTTTCAGGGAAAAAGGTCTTATTTCAGGGAAACAGTATTTACAAGGATCATGAAATTAAACAAGTCTGACATTGTTAGATAAGAATTTCCAATGTTTCATTGGTTATGCAAATTTGGCTGAAGAGGTTGTAAAAAATGCTTTTAAAAGCCTCAGATGATTAGGCAACTCAGCTAGGATCGCCAGAGGAGCCTTTTAAAAGCATTTTTACAGCCTCTTCGGCCAAAGAGGTTGAGAAAAAATGTTTTTAAAAGGTTCAGATGATCCCAGCTGAGCTGCACAATGATCAGAGGCTTATTTTTACTTTTAAAAGCATTTTTTTGGTGGAAGAAAAAATCCTTTTAAAAGTAAAAAATACCCTCTGATGATCGCGTGGCTCAGCTGGGCATGCGGGGGCAGGGGCGGGATTTTTGCTACCGGCCGAGGCTTTTTTTTTCTTTTCCTCCTCCTGCAGCCGCTTCAGAGGTGGGTGGCAAGCTGGTCACCGGGACGGCAGTATGGAAGGCAGGCAAGTATGGCAGGGCTTCAGGGAAGGGAGAAGCCTGCTAGTTCCTTCTCCGCAGCCCTGCCATGCATGCCTGCCTTCCTTCCATGTGGCTTTCCACTTGCCTGACTTTGCAAGCTGGCTACCAGGAATCTAGGAAGGCAGCGTGGAAGGCAGGCAAGCATGGCAGGGCTTCGGGGAAGGGAGAAACCTGCTAGCTCTCTTCCCCACAGCTGGGTGGCTCTGCCATGCTTGCCTGCCTTTCTGGAGGTCCCTGTGGCCAGGTCCGCTTGCCTGCTTTAGCAAGCTGGTCTCAGGGACACTGGGAAGGCCATGTGGAAGGCAGGGAAGCATGGCAGGGCTACGGGCTGCGGGAAAGGGAGTAGGGGAGGGAGGCTGGGAGTGGGGAGGGGCAGGGGCAGCTAGGTAGGCTGCAACTCACAGGCTTACCTGGCAGGTAGATCAGGGCTGCTCAGTTGGGGTGCAGTGTTTCAGGCAGGCAAGCTACAAGCGAGGACCCACACAGTGTAAGTGAGGAGTGACTGAGTAGAGGGGGGTAGGGCAAGAAGCGTTGGGCGGCTGGGGCAAGCGAGCGGAACCAGTTCGGGGTGTGACCAGCCAGCAATTACTAATGGTTCTCCGAACTAGCCAAAATTACCGCTACCGGTCCTCCCAAACTGGTACAAACTGGTAGCGACCCACCACTGCTGCAGTGCCACTGGGTGTGGCCCCCTCGCACCTTGTTTTCACCCTCCATGGCCTCTGCAGCACTCTGCTGGCTGAAAATGGGCCAAAAAACAGGCCAAAAAAGGGCTGAAGGACAGGCCAAAAACAGACCCGAAAATGGCTGGCAAAGTGCTTCAGGAGGCCATGGAGGGTAAAAATGAGGTGCAGGGGGGCTACCCGCACCAGGGGTGAAATGCTACTGGTTTGTTCCAGTTCAGGAGAACCAGAAGTGATAAAAACTACCGGTTCAGGCAAACCAGTAGTAAAAATAAAGCTACTGGTTCGGGCAAACCGATGGTTAGCTACCAGTTCAGGTGAACCAGAAGTTAAAAAAAGCTACCGGTTCCTCCGAACCAGTATTTCCAATGATCAGCTGTGGCGCGAGGTTTAGCTTTGGTGGAAAGCAGGATTTCCTGCTTTTTAGCAAAGCTAAACCCCCTGCATAGCTGATCCCACCCCTCGCTGTTCCCAAGCCTCCTTTTGGCATGTACTACATTATGTGCGCATGAGCAGCACATGCCAAAAGGAGGCTTGGGAAGGTAAGTAGAATAGCAGGGGGGGATCAGCTGTGCAGCAGGGTTTAGCTTTGCCAGAAAGAAGGAAATCCTGCTTTCTAGCAAAGCTAAATCACGCGCCACAGCTGATCCTCCCTCACTTCTACTTACCTTCCCAAGCCTTCTTTTGGCATGTAATGTGCATGTGCATGCACAGAACGCATTTGGTGTGCTCTGCGCATGCGTGGCCAGCAAACCGGTAGCAAACCAGTTCAGATTTCACCACTGCCCCACCTCCTGTTTTGGCCAGCAGGGTGCTGCAGAGGTATTCATCCCATCCCCCTCCCGCTGGCCCCCTGCCAGCCCACAGTGGAGAACTACAGTGCTGATCTTGCCCTTCAAGAAATCCAGTTTGACACCCCTGGTATATACAGTCTACTTTCCATCGTTACATTAAGTCATGCCCTTGTACATAAGGTTTTACGTGACTTCATCCCTTCCTCATGGAGGGATGGAGTATTTTTGTACAGCATATAAGGGGGTGGGGGAAAGTGATACAAAATCTTGTACATGGCCATGACACAAAGAAAGAACCTTCTATTGCTCTGAGAGTTTAAAAGAAGGTAGTCTGTAGACATAATTGTGATGGATTCCACAAATGTCTCCCTTAGTACCAAGACTTGGATAGCTCCTAAAGCTAATGCACTATATATAGTCATCCAAAGTGCAATGATTCATTAATTCAAGTTTCCAGTTTACTTTTTGCCAGGGCTTGGACGATGGATTTGAAGGAAGCTACTAAAGTTAATGTTTGATTAGTACTAGGGTTTTTAGTATCCCTCTTTGTGCTTTTTCCTAATTGAAAAAATATGAAAATGAAATGAAATAAATATTCAAGATTTGTTCTGCTTAATGCATCCTTAGCCTGTCTTGTTAACAGATGTGTGTCTGCGGGTGGGTGTTGTCAAGTCAGTGTTGATATTATTGCCTAGCATTGATAGCAGGCATTACAATTGGAAAGCAAGAATAAAAAGGTAATAGTTTATTCTGTTACCTCCAGTGGTGAAATGTAAAATTTGTTACTACCAATTCTGTCGGCGTGACCTGGTGTGTGTGGGGGGTGTTAATGGGACTGGGTGGGCATGGCCAACTTTTTTTAAAAAACTTTTAAAAGCATTTTTTCTACAACCAGTTCAGCCAAAGAGGTTGTAGAAAAAATGCTTTTAAAAGGCTCTGGTGATCCTCTGCCTGATCATCAGAGGCTTTTCTTTTCTTTTAAAAGCATTTGCCTTTAAAAGAAAAAAAAAGCCTCTGATGATCAGGCAACTCAGCTAGGATCGCCAAAGCCTTTTAAAAGCATTTTTTCTACAACCTCTTTGGCTGACGTGGTTGTAGAAAAAATGCTTTTAAAAGGCTCTGATAATCCCAGCTGAGGTTTTTTTTTACTTTTAAAAGCATTTTTTTGGCTGAAGAAAAATGCTTTTAAAAGTAAAAAAAAAAACTTCTGATGATCGCGCGGCTCAGTTGGGCTTGGCGGGGAGGGCAAGGATTTTAGCTACTGGTTCTCTGAACCACCTGCTGCCATCCCTACTGGATTGGGCAATCTGGTCTGAACCGGGAGCATTTCACCCCTGGTTACCTCCCAATTCCCCGTCTCAACTCCTCATTTTGAAGGGAATCTGGGACTTCAGAACTACCAGATCAAGGTTGCAAAAATCCAAATGGCCACTAGATGACAGCAAATTATTTTAATATCTACTGCCATCCGGCGGCATCAAAAAGTTTACTTTCATAAGCATAGTTACAACTTTCATAAGCAAAGCTTGAATTGAGTTTTGACAGTGTTCTTACTTTGTCTACTCAACTCTGATTAGTTTTTTTTTTAATATTACTTTTTCTATGAGTGATGAATCACAATTTGAGAACCAGTGGAGTAGCAAATGTGAAAAAGAGTCTATCTGTCATAAGGGCCTTTGTAATTTGGATAAGTAATTTTTAAGTATTTTTGACATCTTCCGGCTATCATAAAGTTGTAACATTATTATCACCAACATCAAAGGGCAAATTTAAATAGTAGACGATTCCCATCTTAATCCACCCTCAGGAAGAAGAAAGTGCCTACTTCAAGAGAATTCTTCAACTTGATGAACATTTCACAAACTAGAATTAAAAGACGCAGAAAATTTGCATTATTAACTTGGTAAGGTGCTTGAATGCTAGGTGTTTGATCTAGAATGGTATTACATGCTGGGGTTTTTTTGTTCAATAAAGCAATTACCTAAAGACCGAAAATGGTAGTTCCAAGAAAACAGAAGGGGGGTGGGGAATCTGATTTAATCCATTGTGATTACATGTACTTCAAACCAAACTATTCTTTCTAAAAAGCAGTCCCACCTTATGTAACAAGAAGTCAGGTGGGATAGATGCCACTTACTGTTTTAGAAACTGTATCATGTCTCACGGCTTCATAGATGTTCCCTAAACAGAATATCAGGAAGGATGAAAGAACATTCCTTGAGATTTGTAGGAATACTAATGCTATTCAGCAAGCTGAATCTAGCCTAAAATATTAATAACATCAGCATACAGTTCAAGCATGGCTGCATATGCTGTTCCCAAGAAATGGTCTTGGCCCAAGAACTGTTCTATGCTTTATACAGACTATATTCCATAAATAGACAATGAAAGAGAAATGTGCTTCCATTCCTTAAATATGCAGTGGTTTTTTTGTTACTAGGGTATTATGAGCAAATACAAGTCAGGGCAATTGGTGCCTGCAAAGCTCCAGCTGTTTTTTCTATGAAGATTCTCAGTCATCCAGGTCATGGTTGTCCCAACGGTGCTTTTTTCAAGAGGCATAAAGTCATGATAGAAGCTCCACCCCTTTTGCATTTGTGTGTGGCATATGCATGGAAAGGGTGGGGCCTTGATAGATTATTTCTGTTGTAGATTTTGAGAAACATCTTTGCAGATGCTCCTGTTGTTTCCTATTGGAGGAGAGGGGCTTGCTGGCTTTTCCTTCACCAGAAGGCATGTAAAATAAAATATTCACAGGATAAAGAATTATGGGTCATATGAACTGCCCTGTTGCCATTTCAGCATGTAAAAAAGATTCATGTATCACTAAATGACAGTTCTCTAAAATTGTAGAGGCTTTCATCAACCACCTGCCTAAAATGCCAATCAGAGAACCAACCTTCCTTCCTTCCTTCCTTCCTTCCTTCCTTCCTTCCTTCCTTCCTTCCTTCCTTCCTTCCTTCCTTCCTTCCTTCCTTCCTTCCTATCTGGTACAGAAAGCTAGCAATTCAGTGCTCTCTTTGCAAAGGTCCATGAAATTGATAGTCTTACTTCTGAATACAATAAACAGTTATAGAACTGTGTTATATCTCTGTATTAAGACATCTTTGTATATTCCCATGGTCTGCAGAATTTTTGGTTATCACATAGTTTTAGACTATCATTTGCCATATGTGATCCATTTCCTTTTGGCATCATAATTTCTTTACCAATTCACCTTCTTCAAGGGAAAATGTATAATAGGATATTTCTTTCTCTTCCTCATTTTCAGTTGGGTGGACATTTGAAGGTTCTCTTTCAGACATGGGGTTAGTGTGATGGATCTTAGAAATTTATGTTAGGTTGTACCTGTTTTTTGCTAGAAATGACCAATACCAGTTGCCTGAGATCTTTTGCACATATTCAGGAGTTCTGAGATCTGATTTCATGGATATTTTAATTAGGTTTTTCTGCACATTAAAGGATGATTCCTTACAGCTTTACACAAATTCTCTTAGCTAGGATCTGCATAACATGTAGGTTTGAGCCAAGTAGTTTGATGGAGCTATAAGACTTACATATATATCTGACCAACTAATCTTTCCTTGTCATTTGCTCTGTTGTGTAATTTGTTAATGAAAACTCCGCTATTATTGGGAGAAGATTTCTTATATTAAAGGAAGTAGGCAACTGCCCCAGCAATCAGTCAATATATGGAGGCTATCAGTTCATTAACAAGGACTAGAATAAGGACCCAGGTGAAAGCCAAATCAAGCAAGTAAGATTTTCCTTCAGAAATCAGACCTATGGATTCATTGATGTCAACCCTAGAGAAACACAAGAACTAAGCTAGGCATTTTAAAGAGACAAATTCCATCAATTATGCATTTATCCTGGGGTTACATTAGGGTACCAAGTATCATACAATTCTATACTCTTACATCCCAGTGATTTTGAAGACAAGATACTAAATTCACAGGATAGCTGTTAAGACATGACACATTTATTGAGAGATTTTCATCTTTATAAATAGACAAATATATTAAAACCAGTGATGGGTTTCAATTTTTTTTACTAATGGTTCTGTGGGGGGTGGCTTGGTGGGCATGGCATGGCTTGGTGGGCATGGGAGGGGAAGGATACTGTAAAATATCCATTCCCTCCCCACTCCAGGGGAAGGTTACTGCAAAATCCCCATTTCCTCCCAATCAGCTGGGACTTGGGAGGCAGAGAATAGATGGGGGCAGGGCCAGTCAGAATTTTTATTACCGGTTCTCCAAACTACTCAAAATTTCCACTACCGGTTCTCCAAAACTGGTCACAACCTGCTGAAACCCACCTGTGTTGGCTAAAACCAACATATTCTTTATTCATTCAGATACAAAAAAGCTATGCATCATAACAACTAGTCTTATAAGTCTTTCTGAACAACTCTGCTTCAATGGTTATCCTGAAAATTAAGAGTGATGGGCCATACTCTGTTTCCCCCAAAATAAGACATCCTCTGATAATAAGCCCAATCGGGCTTTTGAGCGCATGGCAATAAAGCCAAGCACTTATTTCAGGGATCAAAAAAATAAGTCAGGGTCTTATTTTTGGGAAAACACAGTATATATTCCTAGTCCAGGACTGTGAATAAAAGTGAATGCTACTGGAAAAAAACATAGGTTCTTTGCTTCCTCCCAAATTTCTGGTGGTAGATGGACCTCCAGTTTTTCTACCTAGAATGAGAACACTGGATAGGTAGGATACACTTGAAGTCGATGCTGCTTTCCATTAAGGTACAGAGAGCATAAATAGAGAAGAAATAATAAAATGAAAGAATTACAGGCCATTGTAATTATTCTGAATTTACAGTGAGTGGTCACAAGTGATATCAGTCTATACTGGATAGTAGTGAATTGACTTTTGCAACTCTCTACAGTTTACCAATAGGCACTGGAAGACTGAGACACCTCCAAGAGTAGATTGGAAAGTGCTTAGCTGATAATCTGTGAGGGGATGATACAGGACAAAATCTTTGTGAAAAGAAAGAGACCAAAGTATTTAGCTTCAAATGTTTATTCAGTACAGGAATACAATTCATCATACTTGCATGCATTTGCAAGTCTGACGATAAAGGATTTTATAATATGCAACAATCATCGATCAGTTATCTGGCTCCCATAAAGTCTATTATGACAACTTTCTTGTATGAATGGCAATTTGGCTAAAGCATTCTAATCCTATTTTAAAATTCCAATCCCCTCTTCTGTTAAATTCTAAATGGAGCTAGAAATAATTAATGGCTGTGATCTGATGGCAATGATACAAAGCACAGTACATCACTCATGTTTTATTAATGCTGATATTTGCAGGACCTCTTCACTCATTCTTAAATTCATTTTTATGAATTTTTATATCACAGTTCAGAAGTATATTTTGAAAACACCAAATGGGCTAAGGCTATTAAAGCATAGCTTTAATTAGTAACATTTGTGTAATATCACTATTACTCACTGGAACCTACTCATTTAATAGTTTTCTGGGTGTAGTATATGTACAAGAGTTATACAGCCCTCATCCAAGCCTTGGTGAAGTCTGAGCTGGTTTACTACCGGTTCGCTGGCTGCGCATGTGTGCGCACCATGCAAAAAAATTCAGGCAGCTCAGCTGGGATTGTCAGAGGTTTTTTTTTAATCTTTTAAAAGCATTTTTTTGCAGCCTATTCAGCCAAATAGGTTGTAATAAAAATGCTTTTAAAAGTAAAAAGAAGAGGCTCTGACGATCGCGTAGCTCAGCTGGGATCATGAGAGCCTTTTTTTTTACCTTTCAATAGCATTTTTTAAAAGAAGCGGCAAATAGGGAAATGGGAGACCGGGCATTGGTGGGTATGGGTGGGGGGAGGGGGGGAGGGATTTTTGCTACCAGTTTTCTGAACCACCCGCTGCCATCGCTACCGGATCAGCCGATCTGGTCCGAACGGGGAGCATTTTACCCCTGATCCAGGCTACTTTAAAATCTGCACATGTCATTCAACCAAGTTAAAATACATTTTTCAGACAAACCTGTGATTAAAAACCATGTAATTATCATACTGTAGGTATTACATAAATGAGAAAGGAATGAAGAAAAGGCAAGATGGTTTGACGTTGTAAAAAGTAGAAGAGGAGGGAGAGAAGTAGTGCATGGAGCCATTATTGTGGCTACTGCCAAGACACCAGGATCTGATCAGAGATGCTCTATACAAACTACAGGAGGAGAGGCTGATGCCTCAGGCCTTCCCCATAGGCATCTGAGAAGCACATGGTTGGGCACCGGAGGGAACAAAATGCTGAGATGGGTTTTCAGCTTTTCTTATGACGATTGTGATGAGATGTATCTTAAAGCATTATAGAATGGAAATATAACAGAGATTATATTTATTACAGAGGTTAGCTCTCTATAATGATACAAAAGGGCTCTCTACCACTTAAGGCCCTTTTCCCCTCTTTCCTTTTTCTCCTCTTCTTTTATCACAAACATTTCCCTCAAAATTTGACAGTGAGGCAAATATTGCTGGTTACATATTGCTTGGAAGCACTCTCCTGAATCTGTTAGATTAGGAAGTAGAAACCTAATCAAGTTGATATGTATTTAAATGTAGAGATTAAACTTGTTAAGATGCACTTTAGAAATAGTGTGAAATCAGTTACATTTTTTATTGCATTTGTTCCTTTTATTCAGATATTTATTCATATAATGTTGATTTGCAATAGGTTTTTTTTTAAAATAATAAAAAAATTTGGAGCAAAATGGCCCAAAGTGTGACCAATCTTTATTTGCTATTCTTTTGGAAAGAACTGGCTAGTCACTATTGGAAAAAGAATGCACTAAATTCTTGATTTAACAGACTAATAAGAGGAAGGGTTGTCAATTAAAGCAAATATCCATTAAAACGAAGGTTTATTATCAATCACACAATATCAGTGAATATAGTAAAATCAGTGTGTCTTGGCCCTCTCTTCCCAGGGAATGGCACACACTACTGTCTGACTAACCAGCCTACCCCAATCTTCCCCCATCCCACAACTGCCATGAATTTTGCAGTGAGACATATTCCACTTGTCCAGCTGCCTCAGTTTTTCCTACATCTTTTCTCTCCTGAATCTCCTTGGCTTCTGTCACTGATTTCCATGGGCAGCACTTTTCTAACCTCCAGATTTTGTCCATTAAATTAGAAGTCCACTAAATTATGTCTTTATTCTAATGTATTATATTTAAATGTTAATGTATCTCTTGCTTTCTAAAATTCTTGTTGATTGATAGAAGGTGTTTCTGGTTCCATTCACTTTATCTCTTGACCTGGAACATGTTCCTTAAATGCCACTCAAATTAGAATACAGTTGGCAGCCTCCAAAAAGCACCCTTAGAGTCCTCCACGTAGGAGGAAAGCTGGATGACTACATTATGGTATTCCCACACCAGATAGAAGAGATGGATTAAAGCTCTGTATTAAGGGATCTGAACACATTGTAAAATAATTAGAATACTGAACCAAGAATAAAATCCAACAATACTCTCATGGAAAAATAACCTTCCAGTTTTATAAGGAACCAGAGATGAGTATTCTCGGTATTGTTTTCTAATCAACAATTAATTTACTTATTGTCATCTAGATTGCATTTAAGCATTTGGATAATGGATGGTACCTGCCAAAGGCATCCATTACCCTGTGTTTGAAAAAACAGTTCCAATGAGAAAAACTGCTTTCAATTTTTGGACCACCCTATTCATCAAATCATTCCCTTAGGGTATACACCCCAAATATGCTCAGGTCATTCTTTAATTTGGCTACTATGGATTTAAAGAAGGTGTAGAAGAGCACATTTGTTCGCAAGCAAAGATCTGGTGTAGATCAACTCGAGGAACTGGGGGAGGAAAGAAGAAGAAGAAAAACAAAAACTTCCCAGGCTGCACATGCATGGTGAAAGCATAGGTAAAGGTAAAGGTTCCCCTCACACATATGTGCTAGTCGTTCCTGACTCTAGGGGACAGTGCTCATCTCCGTTTCAAAGCCGAAGAGCCAGCGTTGTCCGACGACCTCTCCGTGGTCAGGTGACTGGCATGACTAAACACTGTTACCTTCCCACCAAAGGTGGTCCCTATTTCTCTACTTGCATTTTTTACGTGCTTTCGAACTGCTAGGTTGGCAGAAGCTGGGACAAGTAACGGGAGCTCACCCATTATGCGGCACTAGGGATTCGAACCACTGAACTGCCAACCTTTCAATCGACAAGATCAGCATCTTAGCCACTGAGCCACCACATCCCTAATGAAAGCATTCGATGAAAGCATAGAAAAGAATAAAAGGGGGATCTCCTAGTGTCCTACTTTCTATCAGCGTAACCTCTTGCTTTTGAGTGTGGAGGAAGTTCGATCCTGCAATAAGCAAGTATCTCTTGTTTCCAGTTCTTTGCCCTTTTCAATATAAAGAGCTTATAGTTAATGTGAATTCTTGTCTGTTGTTCATGTTTCTCTCTCTCCCAGGTTTGCCTGCCTTTTATCCCATTTTGCCGCTTAATTGTTTTTCTCTTTGCTGATGTTTAATAAATAAACATCACGCTCTGTTTCTTGCCAGCTGAACTGAATGGTCTATGCATGCTTGCTCTGATATGAATATAGGCATTAACTGAGAGTTTGCTGGGTGAAAACCAAACTGGAAATTACCCATAATGGTTTCCCAACATTCCCAACATTCACTAAACTAGCAGGTCTATGTTTAAAAAAAGGAGACATAAGATGAATGCAAGCATAATTAATCTTCTCAAATTTGTTTTATGATTTTTCTGGTTCAGAAGAAGCCATGAGATAGCAATTGATATGTGTGATCATCTCCTAAACCTTTAATGTTAATAAGACGGTAAAAAGGATTTCTTCATAAACATAAATGTTCCCATGTAACTAATTCCCTGGGGGAAAAAATAAAATGAAAAGCACCTGGTGTTTACTCAGAGAATAGCATGCTCCTACTTTAAGTCATATCTGATGATTTGATTAAACTGCCTGTGTATTCATAGGGCAGTGTCTCATTGTTATTTTAACTATGGACCATTCTAGGTAATAAGAGATAATCCCTCTTTAATTTGCTTTGGGATTGATACAAGTACCACACGTAAACAGACTTTTAAAAATCAAATACTGCATTTTATTTCCTGATGCCAATCTCATTTTTTCTTATTTATTTCTGTTGAGATCAAACCCAAATGGGTTTAAAATTTGAGGTTGCAAATATAAGAACATATCTTTTACAGATTTTTTAATCTTTTAAATAGGGTCCTATTGTACAGGCCTTTCTACAAATCTTACCCATTTTCTAACCAATAGAGCATTTTGAATAATAAATGCTTTATCTTAGATTCCACCTCCCTTAGTCCCTAAATCAACTGATTTACTGGTTATTAATTGAGTAATTCTTGGAAAAGGTCCATGGCAGCTATTTTTTTTAAAAAATTGTCCTCTTTCAATCTCCTGACTAAATCAGTGGGAATAGGAACATTTATGTTAATTCAGGTGGTGCAATAATATTTTGAAAGTGCCACAAAGATCATTAGAAACACAACAACAAAACTCTAATCGTTTTAAATATGCTGCCTTTACTTTATTTTTCTGTCTCTTTTTTATTTGCAGGAAACAGTATGTTCTGTTAAAACAGAAAGCCAAAGTTAGACAATTATTTATTTTAAGAAAAGCATATTATAATCACATAAAAAACCCACATCTTACAGAACAAGCAGTGATGGAAAAGAAAACAAAATAATAAAACCCAACCTTAGACATTTTAATGACTCATGTCCACTGTGAAAAGGTAAAAACATGATTTGTCAGCACTTTTAGTGTAGTTAAACTTTTACCGACTGAATTCCATACAATTCCTTCTTTCCTACACTAAATCTTCTTAGCCATGACCTTATTTAGGGTGGCAATTTAATGTGGTACTACAGGAACAAAACCCGTTATGGTATTGTCATTTCATTGTAATTCAAATCTTCTTCTCAAATGTCCAAAGTTCTTTCCTAATATTTTAAATGAAATGTGAGCCAACTGAAAGCTTCATACCTAGTTTAATTACAGCCACTGCAATATAATGTTTTCAGGAAGATTTTGCTTTTGAATCTGCATATAATCAATGATCTCCAAAAGGCCTTATAAACGTAGGTAAATCATAAGCTACAATTAAATACAATTAAATTGTAGCTTGTAGTATCAGCAAAGTTTCTTTGGGGGGGCGGGTGTTTGTGTTTTCCTTTTTTATGTGTATTCCAAAGTGCAAATCTATATGGTCATTAAGAGTTGATAACAACCTGATGGCACATAATCAATCAATCAATGCACAATGCGTGTAACAAAGGGGCAGTCAATCAATATCTTAAGAAGTGCAACATCTACCTTCCAGTGAGGGGGAAAGAATTATAACAACATGAAAATACTGTATAACAAGCAGTAAAGCAGTCCACAAATGAAAAGTTGGAGGTAATAAAGAAAAGTTTATCCCCAGCATCAATCTGTCAGTAGGATATGTTTCAAACAGGAATTTGAACAACTGAAACTGCAGGCCAAAATGGAAACACTAGACCAGTGGTTCCCAACCTTTTCTTGTTTGAGGCACAACCTTTTCTTGTTTGAGGCACCCTTGGAAAGCCTTTCAAAAGTTCCCGGCACCCTTATAAGGAAATAGATATTTAAAATCTCCGTAGCTCAAAAGTTCCCGGCACCCTCAAAAGATCTCACGGCACCCCTTAGTGCCGCGGCACACTGGTTGGGAACCACTGCACTAGACATCCACATAGAGGTCATTTTAGCATATATTTGAATAATAAATTTCAAAACGTTGAATTTTGTCCTTTCAAATCAACTTAGTAAAACTGACATACCTCGATTTCATTCTTCAGATTCTGAAGCAGTGAATAATGTAAAGCTTCTGGGCAATAATAGCTATCTAACCTGTAATTTCTTGAAAGACATTTCTTTTGGTTCTTTCTACCTTTGTCCAGAAGATTGACATTCAACTGCTATGGAAGTAACTGATGGAATACAATTTGCAAGCGGAAGGAAGTAGAAAAACCACAGAGCAGTTTGCAGGATTTGTGAAGATGGATGCATATTGTTGTTGTTGTTGTTGTTGTTGTTGTTTTTGAAGAGAGTTACATGGCATAAATGGTTTTTTTAGCTGTTCTCTATGTTAAAGATTGAAAGGCCATGTAATCTGCTAGACCAGGGGTCTCCAACCTTGGCGATTCTGGGAGTTGAAATCCACAAGTCTTAAAGTTGCCAAGGTTGGAGACCCCTTTGCTAGACCGCGTAGAGCTTGCCAATGGAAAGAGTGAGGGATTGTGGGAACAAAAAGCAGCACTTGGAAGTAATGATAGCCCTAAGAATATCCATCTAATTAATTAAAAGCTTGCAAGGCAGGGAAAGAGGGAATATAAAGGAGTAACAAAGAAGGGAATTACCATGCTAACTTCAATTACTTCTATTGGCCTAGTGGATGGGGTCAATTAATTTTGTAAATGGGATCCCTTATTTTTCCATGACCTTAAATTTCATTAGTAATTCTTAATTAAAGTAATACATAAAGTCCTGCTACTGCCAGCTTGGTGGCTCGTGGCTTGTGACAGCTCTGCACACACATATATTAGTATCTTAATGCTTATGTGCTCATGTTTACCAAGTGGCAGCAAATTCCTAGAAGTACAGTAAGTGGAAAAGTTGCCCTTGTTCGGAGAATCTCCTTTTAGATCTGGGGTCTCCAACTTGTGTCCACAAGTCTTAAAGGGACCAAGGTTGGAGACCCCTGTTTTAGATGCATTGCCTTGTTATACCATCTGCCACCATTGAGTCAGATGGTGGCAGGAAATACGAATAATCCCCAAACAACTGCCTCCAGATATAAAGTACAATCTATGGAGACAAAATAGGGAGCTCTACTTAAAGATAAATGAATCAAATACCGTATTTTTCGGAGTATAAGACGCACCTTTCCCCCCCAAAAAAGAGGGTGAAAATCTGGGTGCGTCTTATACTCCAAATGGAGCTTCAGAAAAGAAGCTCCCAAACAGAGTTTCAGAGGCTTTTTTTTCCCTGAAGCTCTGTTTCAGAGGCTTTCAGAGGCAGAAAAAAGTTTTTTTCTGAAACCAAGTTTCAGAGGCAGAAAAAAAAGCAAAAAAAGGCAAGGCACAGAGCTCACAACCAAGGAACCTGTTGCTAAAATTCACCTCTGGGAACAGCTGATTGGGGGTATTCTGGGAGGCCAATCCACCTGCCAATCAGCTTTTTTCTTATTTTCCTCCCTAAAAACTAAGGTTTTTTATTTATTTTATTTATTTGAATTTATATCCCGCCCTTCTCCGAAGACTCAGGGCAGCTTACATTGTGTAAGACAATAGTCTCATTCTATTTGTATATTTATATACAAAGTCAATTTATTGCCCCCCAACAATCTGGGTCCTCATTTTACCTACCTTATAAAGGATGGAAGGCTGAGTCAACCTTGGGCCTGGTGGGACTCGAGCCTGCAGTAATTGTAATTGCAGGCAGCTGTGTGTTAATAACAGGCTGCATTAGCCTGGTGAGCTACTTCCCAGCCCTAAGATATAAGGTACATCTTATACTCCGGTTTATTTATTTTATTTTATTTTATTTATTTATTTATTTTGTCACATAGTATATATAAGCGTAAGCATAAAATAACTATACAATATATAAGCATATATATAAGTATGAGTATGTAATAATTAAATTAATTGGATATAACGAAAGGAAACAATAGGACAAGAACGGTAGGCACTCTTGTGCTCTTATGCACGCCTCTTATAGACCTCTTAGGAATGGGGTGAGGTCAATAGTAGACAGCCTTTGTTTGAAGATTTTGGGATTTTGGGAAGAGACCACAGAGTCAGGTAGTGTATTCCAGGCATTAACAAATATGTTACTGAAGTCATATTTTCTGCAATCAAGATCGGAGCTGTTAACATTAAGCTTAAATCTATTGTGTGCTCGTGTATTGTTGCAATTGAAGCTGAAGTAGTCTTTGACAGGAAGGACACTGTAATAGATGATTCTATGAGTTAAATACAAGTCATGTCGAAGACATAGTAGTTCTAAATTTTCTAAATCCAGGATTTCAAGTCTGGTGGTTCATCTTATACTCTAAAAAATACGGTAAATAGCAATAGCAATAGCACTTAGACTTATATACTGCTTCCTAATGTTTTACAGCACTTCTAAACAGTTTACAGAGTCAGCATATTGCCCCCAACAATTTGGGTCCTCGTTTTATCAGCCTCAGAAGGATGGAAGGATGGTCAACCTCGAGCCCCGTTGGGACCAAATTCCAGGCTATGGGCAGAGTTTGCCTGCAATACTGCATTCCAACTACTGTGCCACCAGTGATAAGAAATAGTGTAAGAGCCTTTGAGAGTAACCTTAGGAGACAGGAGACGTTGCAGCCTAGGCAACAGCCAGACGAGAGATATCTCAGCCCACAGAAGGAATGTGGGTGGGGAAAGCATCACAGAGGGGACGCTCCATGGTTGTCTGGATAGTAGAAGGGAGGGAGAGGAGAAGTGGATCCAGGCTTGCAAAACTCTCATACTATAACCTTACAGTAAAGGTAATATTAATACTCATACCTTTCTCATCCGGACTATCTTGAATAGCTGATAGACAGTACATAGAAGAAGTTTGAGGTTTTTATTCTGGTTATGTGAAATTTGAAGACACATTTCATTGTGACAGCACACACACTTCAATCCATAAACTTCTTTTTTGTAAATCCTTATGAATAATGGCTTCTTACTTAATGATAGGTTCCTGATGCATCTCATCTGACTGTGGTGTAAAACAATCTGAACCGTGGTGGCACAGTGGTTAAAATGCAGTATTGTAGGCTAACTCTGCCCACTACCAGGAGTTCAATCTTGACTGTCTCAAGGTTAACTCAGCCCTCCATCCTTCTGAGGTTTGGTAAAATGAGAAGCCAGATTGTTGGGGCAATATGCTGACTCTGTAAACTGCTTAGAAATGCTGTAAAACACTACAAAGTAGTATATATAAGTCTAAGCACTATTGCTATTGCTAATCTCCACAAGTTGACGTTTAGATTGGACAGACAGCCATGAACACATAGTCCTGTTTATCCATTAAAACAAGGGACTTATTAAACCAGATGATTACAAAAGAGTCAAACTGTGGCAGGCTTTGTTAGACTGGACAGATGGTCTATTTGTCAGCCTGAGGCAGAATGGAAGGTACTCTTTGTGGTGATACTTGGCAGCAAGTTGTTGCCATGTCCAATGGGAGGCTAAAATACACTTGATTCATTTTGTCACTGAATCTATTATTTGAAAAGTCATTAAATTTGAAATGAGTGGGGCTTATTGTGCTGGAATTGCAGATAACATGCTACGGTATGCTTGACAGAATATCATGGCCTTGTTTATTTAATTTTCATTGCTGATGAATTTACCAATACTTTGTAATTATCAATGGTGTGATAACAATAGGTCTTTCCCAGTACATATTAAATCAGGAATGGAGAAATTAATGTAGAAGGTTTTTTTTCTTTTTTGTAGTCTCACAGGAGTGTGTAAATAGCAGTTAAATTATTCATAGATGTATGAGAAATTATTAAAGTATTATATAATATTGCAAAATGAACATTAAAATGAATCTGATTTTTTGAATTGAATTTAAGTGTTACAGTGTATGTAGTAAATGCATCAGTATTTTCAACAAGATTGAAAATATATCATTATATATGATTTATTGTTTAACTGCACATTTTCTTTTTTCTGCTGCGATCTCTGGAGACAAGCCACAGATTTATGGCCTTGAATCAGGATGAACCTTAAGTACCAGTTAAGTACCACTGCCGTTCGGAGCAACCTTAGAACTATAGAAATAGAGAAGCAGCAGTGAGTAAAATGAAAGCATCAGGAGCACCAAAAATGTTTAACTAGTCACATAGACTTTGTTTTGGGAGGAGGAAGAATTCATGAAACAGCTATGTCATTGAGAAATAGCAAAGAAGGAAATTCCATATCATATATAAGTTCTAACTCTAATGTGAATTTCCCAACAAATTCTCCAATCCTTTTTGACTGGTACATACTTTAACCTGGTGATATAGGTGTCATTAGTCATTAATTCATTTCATAGGATGTGAGCAATGGTGTGGTCCATTTGCAATAGTATCTAGTTAATGGCTTCTTGTAAGTCCTGGCTCAGCTTGAGCTCCTAAGTAAAAATGATCTCTAACACTATTTGATTGCAAAAGGTATGATTTACTAGAAGTCAAGTGACATATAGTAATGTAAAGCCAGAACTGAAAGTTCATGCACCAAAATCTCACTTTTCCTTCCTGAAGATGCCTCCCATAGTTGGTCCTCTAAAGTACAATCAATTTCAAAAAGAGTATTTTTAGAATGATTTCCTGAAAAATGCAGCTTTGCGCAGTTCCCAAGCTGTTGACCTTGAGATGGTGCTCAGAGTAGAACAGTAAATTTTCATCCCTCTGCAGTATTCCCCCACACATCAGGCCCCAGAGTTTATGGCAGGCTGGCACAGAAATAGCTTCTTGAGGCATAGAGCATCAAGCATTAAGGTAGAGTCTGACATTTATTTTACATAGAATAAAAAGAACATTCTTGTCATAAAATGCATACTAGCTAAATCCCCAGTATTAGGAAAACTGCATGTGGCAAACTGGTTTCAAATGTAAGTTTCAGGTTAAAATGCAAGGTCCTTTGGTTTAATGCCTACATGGTGGTAGTAGATCGAGATAGAAATCTATTACTGAAATCTTGGATTGTTACAGCCATTTAAAAGGTTAAAAAACACTAGAACAGAATAGAACAGAATATATTTTTTTATTGGCCAAGTGTGATTGGACACACAAGGAATTTGTCTTGGTGCATATGCTCTCAGTGTAAAGGAAAGATACGTTCATCAAGAATCATAAGGTACAACACTTAATGATAGTCATAGGGTACAAATAAGCAATCAGAAAACAATCAATATAAATTGTAAGGATACAAACAACAAAGTTACAGTCATAAGTGGAAGGAGATGGCTGATGGGAACGATGAGAAGATTAATAGTAGTGCAGACGTAGTAAATAATTTGACAGTGTTGAGGGAATTATTTGTTTAGCAGAGTGGTGCGTTCGGGAAAAAACTGTTCTTGTGTCTAGTTGTTCTGGTGTGCAGTGCTCTGTAGTGTCATTTTGAAGGTAGGAGTTGAAACAGTTTATGTCCAGGATGCGAGGGGTCTATAAATATTTTCACAGCCCTCTTTTTGACTTGCGCAGTATACAGGTCCTCAGTGGAAGGCAGGTTGGTAATAATTGTTTTTTCTGCAGTTCTAATTATTCTCTGAAGTCTGTCTGTCTTGTTGGGTTGCAGAACCAAACCAGACAGTTATAGAGGTGCAGATAACAGACTCAATAATTCCTCTGTAGAACTGTATCAGCAGCTCCTTGGGCAGTTTGAGCTTTCTGAGTTGGTGCAGAAAGAACATTTTTTGTTGTGCTTTTTTGATGATGTTTTTGATGTTGGCTGTCCATTTTAGATCTTGCGATATGGTAGAACTATATTTAGGGAGCAACTTAATTGGTTTCTGAACTGATGTTGGGGAGGAAGGTGCTTAATAAACATTTAGCAGCTTTGAAATATTCAAAACTCTAATTCTGGAAAGTTTCCCACAAATTATATCTCCTTTGCTAAAATTATTCATCCCTTTACGATCGCCCGTTATTTGGATTCTGAAGAGTGATTAATGCTTTCTGATTAGGCAGCTTCATTTCTTTCTGCCAAAAACAGGTCTTATTAAAGTTGAAAGATTTACTAGGGGCATGAATGACTAGATTGAGTTACAGAACATGGATGAAATTATACATCTTTCCTGTGGTACCTAGAAGCAGGTGCAAGGATATCAGAAGAAAGGAATCAGTGGCTGCTATCACTGAACAGACACTGAGCAGAGGAAGAAGAGAACTGTTATCATCCAGCATCTGCTGGAAACAACTAAGAGGGGTGGAGAAGGTCAGTAATAATGTGCTTACTGGCATACGTCAGTGCCATCATTCATGCAAATTGGGCACTACTGTCCACTCTGTAGCAGCCTGCATCTTTTTATGAAAACCGCTTCCTGCATCAAATGCTTCCTGCAGACTTCCTCCTACAAGGACTGACACTTCTCATTCCATACAGTCTGGTGGTGGCTTGGTGATTGGCTGCTCTTCACCTCCTAATGGTTATCATTATTTACTTGTTAGAAATCAGGATGCTTTGTTAAAAAAAAGAGACGTGGAAATGCATCAGCAAAAGAGGACAAAAACAGGGACACATTTGCATAAAATTGCATATGCCAATTGTTATGCATAGATGCACATTAAATTAAGAATTAATTACTGTACTTTAAATAGAAATCCAGTACAAATAAGCATATGTACCAAAAATGTGGATGACTTAGCACTTGCAATTTTTATATGCTGGGGAGGTTAAGGGGATTTTTGTTACTGTAGGACAGGCAGCAGTTTGAACAGTGTTTAAATTAAATTACAGTTTTTGCGGGTTCCTATTGTTCATTCATACAGGTCTTCCACTGAGGACCTGTATACTGCACGAATCAAGAAGAGGGCCGTGAAAATATTTGCAGATCCTTCGCATCCTGGACATAAACTGTTTCAACTCCTACCCTCAAAACGACGCTATAGAGCACTGCACACCAGAACAACTAGACACAAGAACAGTTTTTTCCCGAAGGCCATCACTCTGCTAAACAAATAATTCCCTCAACACTGTCAGACTATTTACTGAATCTGCACTACTATTAATCGTTTCATAGTTCCCATCACCAATCTCTTTCCACTTATGACTGTATGACTATAACTTGTTGCTGGCAATCCTTATGATTTATATTGATATATTGACCATCAATTGTGTTGTAAATGTTGTACCTTGATGAACGTATCTTTTCTTTTATGTACACTGAGAGCATATGCACCAAGACAAATTCCTTGTGTGTCCAATCACACTTGGCCAATAAAATTCTATTCTATTCTATTCTTCTATTCATCTGAACTGTGAGCACTGATTGGCTCATTTATCTTCTCCCTGTTCCAAAGTCAGCGGGACTAAAGATGATTGGCAGGTCAATCACTTTGAAAGATTGAAGATTGGAAATGAGACTGCACCATTTTATAAGAAACAGCACAGTAAAAGTTGCAATGTCTAGCTGAATAGAAAACTTTAACAGGAATTCCACTGTCAAGGTAATTTTATTAGGTAGGAGTATGATATCTTTAAAATATTATGTGATGCTTCTTCCCAGACTCTAGGGTAAGAGCCATCTTCCAATCAAACAAGGATAGATTAAAAAAAACACTATAAGAAGTATTGGATTAGTCCTAATTGTACACCTACATGCCACAGAAGATTATAAGGATAGGTCTGCACAGAGTTGTGACCAATCTAACATATTGCTTTGGTTTGGACACATTTATCCCATGTCAATAATTGATACCCTACATAGTGAGAAAGAAAGAATTAGGAATGCATACATTAAGTCAAGGGTCTACAAACTTGGCTCTTTTAAGACTTGTAGACTTCAACTCTCAGTGTTCCTCAGCTAGCAAAGCTGGTTGAGGAACTCTGGGATTTGAAGTCCACAAGTCTTAAAAGAGCCAAGTTTGCAGACCCCTGCATTAAGTTTTGAGCTACTTCAAAATAATACATCTATATCTCTAGAAAACTGCCTTCTGTGAGGTTAGGTTGATTCCAGCCCAACATTTACTTCGTATTCCTAGCATTTGGAGAATGAACATATCCCTATTCCTGATTCATTTCTATCCGTTAAACTTCATATTGGCAGTCCTTCACTGTGTGTTTGTACCCCAAAGACTATTCCAGTTGCAAGTCCATATTTAATTAAGACAATTACTATAAAAATATCTATTACATTTTTTGAGCTACTAAAGGAGATGTACAAGAATCACTTTAAAGCAATAGTGTTTTCACTTTTATTGTGCTGATAATAATCATATAGACCCAGTCTTGATTCTATTAAATCCTCGAATGCTTAAATATTTGGAAAGCTAATTTACAGGATAATAATTTTGATCCCCTAAGAAGCAGGGATATTGCAATACCAGGTGACATTTTAGTCATTTCCACGACTGATTCCTTTTTTTAATAAAACCGACTTGGTTAATAGCTTCAGTGATACCAGTGGTAGGATTCACCCAGTTTGCACCACTTCGGGAGAACCGGTTGTTAACTTTCTGAGTAGTTTGGTGAACTGGTTGTTGGAAGAAATCATTAGGACAGAGAACTGGTTGTTAAATTATTTGAATCCCACCACTGGGTGATACCCATATTGAACAGAATAACAGAGTTGGAAGGACCTTGGAGGTCTTCTAGTCCAACCCCCTACTAAAGCAGGAAACCCTATAGCAGTTCAGACAAATCATTGTCCAATCTCTTCTTTAAAAATTCCACTGTTGGAGCACCCATAACTTAAAGATATCATTCCACTGATTGTTCTAACTCCCAGGAAATTTCTCCTTTGTTCTAGGTTGGTTCTCTCCTGGGTTAATTTCCATCCGTTGCTTCTTATTCTGCCTTCAGGTGCTTTGGAGAATAGATTCACCCTTTTCTTCTTTGCGGCAGCCCCTTGTGGAACACTGCTACCAAGTCACCTCTAGTCCTTCTTTTCATTAAACTAGACATACCCAATTCCTGCAACCTCTTATAATATGCTTCAGCCTGCAGTCCCCTGATCATCTTTGTTGCTCTTCTCTGCACTCTTTCTAGAGTCTTCATGCACTCTCTAATGACAGGAAGGACAATATAGTTCAGTTTTGCACATTTTGGATAATTTATCACACAGACAGTCAAAGCCCAGTTTAAGCCAAGGATTCTCATGTTTGCACAAGTGAGGATCTCTTATGCCTTGCAAGCGAACATACTGTTGCCTGCATTCCATCAGGTCCAAGAACATACGGGGTACTGATATGAAATGCATCCGTCGAAGAGAGTGGAGCCACCGGAAGTCAGTTAACAGACTATTAACATAGGTACAGTGCATAGGTACCCTATATGTGGTACCTTGCTCAATAGTAGTACCTGTGAGAGGGATCTTGGAGTCCTAGTGGACAACCATTTAGATATGAGCCAGCAGTGTGCAGCAGCTGCTAAAAAAGCCAACACAGTTCTGGGCTGCATAAACAGAGGGATAGAATCAAGATCACGTGAAGTGTTAGTGCCACTTTATAATGCCTTGGTAAGGCCACACTTGGAATACTGCATCCAGTTTTGGTTGCCACGATGTAAAAAAGATGTTGAGACTCTAGAAAGAGTGCAGAGAAGAGCAACAAAGATGATTAGGGGACTGGAGGCTAAAACAAATGAAGAACGGTTGCAGGAACTGGGTATGTCTAGTTTAATAAAAAGAAGGACTAGGGGAGACATGATAGCAGTGTTCCAATATCTCAGGGGCTGCCACAAAGAAGAGGGAGTCGGGCTGTTCTCCAAAGCACCTGAGGGTAGAACAAGAAGCAATGGGTGGAAACTGATCAAGGAAAGAAGCAACTTAGAACTAAGGAGAAATTTCCTGACAGTTAGAACAATTAATAAGTGGAATGACTTGCCTGCAGAAGTTGTGAATGCTCCAACACTGGAAATTTTTAAGAAAATGTTGGATAACCATCTGTCTGAAATGGTGTAAGGTTTTCCTGCCTGGGCAGGGGGTTGGACTAGAAGGCCTCCAAGGTCCCTTCCAACTCTGTTGTTATTATTATTATATATACAATAGTACCTTGGTACTCAACTACTTTGAAACTCATCGAGTTTGGTACTCAGTGCATTTTGGAATGCACATGGAACTTCTATTCTGATACTCATCGTTTGATTGGTACTCAACACACCAGCTAGAACTTGTCAGTGTCAGCTACCCTGTGCCTTACTACATTATTCTTTATGGGGAAAAATTGTTTAGTACTCATCATTTTTAGTACTGGAATCAATTAACAATGAGTACCAAAGTACCACTGAACACAGGATATGAAGGACAATGTTTGAAGAAGTGAAACAAGGCCAATTTTGCCAGGATATAAATGTTTGTTTATATCAACAGATTAACAGACTTGGAAGGGACCTGGTATGTCATCTAGTCCATCCCCCGCCCAAGCAGACCCTACACCATTTCTGATAGATGGCAGTCCAGTCTCTTCTTAAAACCTTCCAGTGATGAATCTCCCACAACTTCTGATTTCAAATTTCATATTTGAAATTTGCTTTTGAAAATTGCTATAAACCACTCAAAATTGTGAGATTGGGATGGTACACAAATTATGTCAATAAATAAATATAGAAATAAATAAAAAATAGTATTAATAATACTACTATAGCTCAGCTATATTACATTTTTTAAAAATATCTCATGCCATTAATTTATTGGCATACTGTTTCTCTCCACTGTGCATAGCATTTTTTATCCTGAACAGAAATGTTCTGTTTATTTCAATTAAAATCAATTTTTATACCTTTAATTATAAGTACATAATTAAAGTATATAAGGGAGCAATGGAGCTCATGATTAATACAGAAAACCTCAGTTCCAAGATCTCTAGATGGAATTATGAAAAGCAACTATTTGCATTGTGAAGAGAGTTATTGTCAATTATTTGGTCCCTCAATGTCCTCTTCATTAATATTCATAATGAATAGCCAAGTTTGCTAAAATAAAGAAGTAATATGCTGGGAGATTTAGGATGGTATAGCAATCATTTGTACAACTTGAGGTCTCAGCCATATGCAGTTCTCTAAATCTTAGATGAAGTCCCTAAATTATTACTAAAGTTGTAAGGTTGATCAAGGATGGTATAACTGTCCTTGATCTATGGATGTTTTGAAGTAGAGGCCCCAGAATCTTACCCCAAAGCCAAATGTCATCATTATTTGAAAAAGAAGTGTACTGTGGAATTACACAAGAAGAAAAGAACATTTGGGTTAAAACCCTACTCAACAACAAAATTCACTTGTTGAGCTTCTTTGTCAATGTAATTTATTCAAACAGTTCAAAAGGTAATGGGAGGGGGAAACAGTGAGTGCTGCTCTGCACATTTTGCAAGAAATACAAGATTAAAAAATGGAATAACTAAATGACAATTTGAGAGTTCTATGTCAGAATAATAGGATATAATATAATGGGATATGATACAATAATAGGATAATTTTTATATTTTATTATACAAATGATACAGTTAATCCTTTTAAAACGTATGATATTCTAAATTTACAAATCACTGAAAAACAAATGTTCTTTTTCCCCCAGTAGAAGGTTCAGCTTTCGAAAGAGCATGGTTGACCTGTTTATCTACAATGTCAGAAGAAATATTTCTCCAGATTGATTAACCACATTAATGCATCAATGGAAAATAAAAATGGTGCATTTACAGAGTGCTAGTGAGAAATGTAGGTCAAGACATTTAAAGTACTGAAGACACTCCTGAAAGGGTATTAAGACACAGAAATGTTTAGCAATTCCTGCCAAGATTGTATCAAGTTACCTAAAGGGATGGCATTATTTTTCAGAAAGAGAGCATACAGTATAACAATAAGTATCTGTTAAACATTGAATCAGTTTATGATGTTGCAAATTACAGGATCTGGACATTTTGTTTCTGGACACCCAACTGTAAATTGTAAAATCTTATGATTTTTTTTTTTGCAACCGCAGATCTTATCATTTCCCAGATAAGATACAGCAGTTCAAATCCAGAGTTCTCTTTTTCCTACATTTCCTATATTCCCTATCAGTCTTCCATCACGACTACTGATCTAGCAAAAGTGACAAGAAATTCTCCAAGGTCCCAAAGTAATCACGAAAACAGGAGGAGAAAGTTTGAAAATTCACAGTGTTTTCTGCAATCTATGAGAGCAGCCACTTTATTATAACCTGCAATGTTGACATTTATTTATCTATTTATTTCAATTCAAGTCTGATTTCTAATCCCAGGAGCTGAGATGGAAAACCGTGTGGTGTCAAAATGAGCAAAATTACAAGACATACATCCTGCTTTGTCTTTTACACTATCTATACCCATAATACCTTATTTTCAAAATATCTGTAGAAACTCTAGCAACTTTCTAGACAAAGGAGATTCCATTTTTTCCTGAATGCATGCTTTGCTGCATGTGAATTTGGGGGCATAGATTATTTTACTGAAGATTATAACTTGTTTCTACCTCTTGAAACTTCAATGCAGCTAAAATCTCAACTTCAGATTAATGTTGCTACCAAAACCTAAACATGTAAGTTTTTAAATTATCTGAGGAAAGAAACTGATGAGCATGTGATCAACGATTTAGGATTATTGGAACAATAGTGTCAGGATTATAGGGAAACAAAAAATTAATATATTTTCAGGTATAAAAATGTATAAAATAACAGCAAGGGTTGTGAGGTTACAGACTTCGTTTTGCAGCTTTGCATACTTGTGGCAGAGCAACTGAGAAGAGCCAAGGAAGTTTTCTTTTTGATTCAGACTCTTCATGTACCTGTAGCATATACTGTAATATAAACTGTATGTTGCTCTCAACCTATATTTCTATGTTACAAGCAGAAAACTCATGTATGTATGTATGTATGTATGTATGTATGTAAGTATGTATGTATATATTTATGTATGTATGTATCTACATATCTATGTATCTACGTATCTATGTATCTATGAGATGTCTGGGTAACTCTCAGCAGTTTACAAAGAATTACAAAGAAAGTCAAAGGTTAAAAATCAATGGAGTTAGAAAATCCAGTAAGAATCAATTTTAGTACTTCATGTTTTGACTTCATGAAGCCTATTTTACTACTAAACTAAGTATTAAGTCTGATTAAATATCATATAAAATCTGCCAAGATTTTACTTAATAAAATTTCTTCTTTTAATCAGAGATGCTGACTAGCATGATCTTGACAAGGACATACATAGTTCTCCATCTGGGAGAGGATCCTAATGAACTGTTCTGGAAGCTTAAAAAGTTTGATCTAGATCATTCCAGAAGGGCATCATATGAATGGAGAGTAAAAAAAAAAAAATCAAGATGTGAGCCATAATTGTGTGATTGAAGTCTCACCCTTTTTCATTTTAGTCACGCAATAATAAAACAACAACCATCAATAACTTTAAAGAAAGTCAAAGAAATAAGCTAACATATAACAGGCTGTTATTTTTGAGGAAAAGAATTCTCAACAATTTTGAGAAAAGTAAGACTTTGGCGTGCAAACCCTAAGCAGAAAAGGCAGAACATATTTTCCAAAAATGGAATGCTTCTGTAAACTCCATGAACAGGGTACATGGCTAAACAAGCAGGCATGTATTAGTTGATCAGCAAGGAAGCAAAATAAATCTGTGCATTGCTATTGCCAGGTTATGTCTTCAAGATGCAATTTATATATTTGCCATTTTGGTATTGTGCACAATATTAAGTTTGTAGCTAGCGCTCAACATCTTGGCAAAGCAAGGAAATATTTCGACTGACTTATTACAGTATATAAAAGACTAAAGGGGAAAAAAAGCTTCAGTTTCTTTGTCCAAAAAGGGAATTTGCATTAGTTGTTTAAAATTATGAGTTTAGCTCTACGGGGATTCTCCTGTTCCCTGATTCTAAAAAAAGAGATTCTATTTAATTCAATTCTTTGCAAGCTTATTGCAGCTGAGCCCTGCTACATCCAAAGAGGGAGAAGTTTTCTCATTATTGCTGTTTACCTTATTCAATAAGGAAAAAACTGTAGGAGGAATGGCAGAACCTGGGAGTTGAGTGAAAAGAAGGATCAGCTTAGAATTCCTAGTAGCCACAAATAAACTACATTCAACCTCCCTTAAGTACTTTTGACCCTTATCTAACTTTAACCAAGTGCTGACTGATCTTGAGGAGATCCCTGCGCATAGCCCTTTAGCAATAAATTAGCTTAACTGAACCTTCACCTGTGAACCTGGTCCTTTGCACCTGACATAAACAAGTTAGTTGGGGAATAGCTTCACCTTTCTATGTATTTATTAAATATTACACATTACATTATGAAACATGTCAAGAACTTATGGTGCTAGCTATAGACTTTGTTTTTTATTTTTATTTTCATTGGACAGAGGGAAAGAGAGAGAGGGACAGTTATAACTAGAGGAGGAGGGATTCTAAGATATTGCAGAATAATTATACATACAGGAATTTTTTAAAAGCTGTTTTAGTCGTAATCTCTGAAATGTGTGATGGGGGGGAATGTCACTATTATCGCTGCCCTCTGCTCCACCCTAAGTCTACATCAGCCATCCAGTGAGGGGCATTCAATTGTTTATGAGAAGAGATGCTCTAATCCAGGGGTCTCCCACCTTGGCAACTTTGAGCCTGGTGGACTTCAACTCCCAGAATTCCCCAGCCAGCTTTGCTTTGAATTCTGGGAGTTGAAGTCCACCAGGCTCAAAGTTGCCAAGGTGAGAGACCCCTGCTCTAATCTACCAGGGTCAAAAAACATATGTGCTATCTGTCCTCGTTGCTAGGTAGCACACATAAGAAGGGATTTATTCTTTCCTGTGGTCTCCGTGGAACTTTCAAACAACAGCAGTCTCCAAGGGTAGAAACATCCAAGACTTGCAGGGTGAACATATTCTACCATGATCCTCCTGTTGCTAGAACTTTCCTAAAGTCATCACAAACTAAAATCCTATTTTGGAATTGGATCTGAAGCTTATTGTGAAAAGTTAAAGGTTAAAACCAGAACTTCTGATTGGTCCAAAAAATGGATTGGAGTCTAATGCAGCTAATAAAATACAGGCATAATGTCACCCAAATAGAACAGTTGCCAATAAACTAGTTGCAATTTTAAGGGCACACCATCACATAAATTGGAATAGCTGAGAAATGTAATAATAGCCAAGCTACTTCCACTCAAGCTGGCTGGGGTATTGATAAAAGACGATTTGAAATGAAGACATTTCTTAAACCTCCAATTATATTGCTGAATCGAAATTCCGGAGGGAGGGGGGAAACTTTAAGGGGAAAAAAAGAGTATAGGTAGTCCTCGACTAATGACAATTGAGCCCAAAATTTCTGTTGTTAAGTGAGACATTTGTAAAGTGAGTTTTGTCCCATTTTACGACTTTTCTTTCTACAGTTGTTAAGTGAATCACTGCAGTTGATAACTTAATAACCTGGTTGTTAAGTGAATCTGGCTTCCCCATTGACTTTTCTTGTGAGAAGGTCGCAAAAGGGGATTACGTGACCTTGAGACACACCAACGGTCATAAATATGAACCAGTTGCCAAGCATCTGAATTTCGATCGCATCATCATGGGGATGCTGCAAAGGTTATAACTGTGAAAAATGATCCTAAGTCACATTTTTTAGTGCCGTTGTAACTTTGAACAGTCACTAAATGAACTGCTATAAACAGGGGACTAATGGTAATTCCATCCCAATTGAACTGGCCATTCTTCACTTGACTAAACTGATCACTGTCTAACTTTATGTCTCCCTATATTATTTCAAGGCCTTTCCTTCTGCTGAGTTAGCCCACTCACCTGAGAATCAGCTAAAAAGTTTACCAGTATAAAATTTGCTCTTTCCATTGTCAGTTCCTGTTTTGAGCACTATTCTGGCTAATGCTCAATTCTCATCAAGTTGTTTTAAGGTCCCTTGTTTAGATTATATTTTTGTATTTATGAAACTTTGGAGTCTGCTGATATTTCCCTGTTGTACTGAAATGGTGCTGCTTTCATTGCATAAATATCCGAACCCTGATAATTTCCTACGGGGAGGGACAGATGGCTGGAGATAAATTGTGAAATGAGTTGTTTGGGTATAATAAAAGAAACCTTCATAGAGTGATATTGTTTATGTAGCTTGCAACAACAGAAAGTCTAATAACTTCTTCCAAAATGAATTATTAATTGTAAAATTTACAAACTGCACAATGAACACATCAATTGTCAGGTAAAATACTATTATTGTATGTGGGAATGATCTTGGGGAGATGAAGGAAGAGATGCTGCCTAAGGACTAGTGAGATTTTAAAAAGGGCCATAGCCTGCAGCTGCATAATGGGTAGAGAAAGGGGCTCAGAAGGCATCCCCTACCAAGTTCCCAGACTGCAAAAGAGATGGTGGGAGATTTGTACTTTCAGACTTGTGAGTCTGTCATCTGCACCTCTATAACTGTCTGGTTTGATTCTGCAACCCAACAAGACAGACATAGACTTCAGAGGATAATTAGAACTGCAGAAAAAACAATTACTACCAACCTGCCTTCCATTGAGGACCTGTATACTGCACAAGTCAAAAAGAGGGCTGTGAAAATATTTACAGACCCCTCACATCCTGGACATAGACTGTTTCAACTCTTACCCTCAAAACGACACTACAGAGCACTGCACACTAGAACAACTAGACACAAGAACATTTTTTTCCTGAACGCTATCACTCTGCTAAACAAATAATTCCCTCAACACTGTCAAACTATTAATCTTCTCATTGTTCCCACCACCCATCTCCTTCCACTTATGACTGTATGACTGTAACTTTGTTGCTTGTATCCTTACAATTTATATTGATATTGATTGTTTCCTGATTGCTTATTTGTACCCTATGACTATCATTAAGTGTTGTATCTTACGATTCTTGATGAACGTATCTTTTCTTTAATGTACACTGAGAGCATTTGCACCAAGACAAATTCCTTGTGTGTCCAATCACACTTGGCCAATAAAAATTCTATTCTATTCTGTTCTGTTCTGTTCTATTCTGTTCTGTTCTGTTCTGTTCTATTCTATTCTATTAAAGTAGGCTTACAGTAAAGTAGAATTAGGTCATCTGGGCATATTTCCTATTTGGTCTCTCTGGAAGGATGACATCAATCTTGCAAGTCTGAAAATATAAACTTCTCACTGTCGCCTTTACAGTCTGAGAACATGGGAAAGGGAACTTCTTAGCCTCTGTCTCTGTCCATTATGCAGCTATGGGTTATGGCCTCTTTGATCTCATTATTCCCTAGATAGCATCTCTCTCCCCCTCTCCCCCCCCATTTCCCAAAATCATTCCTACATAACATTACAGGTACTAAGTAAAATCTCTTCTTCTGAAGATAGCTGCTAATTACTATTATATTTAATAACCTAGGTGCCAGAAGAACAAAGCAAAATGTAGGCATCCAACCATAGACAGTAAGATCAATTAATTCTTATTTATTTATTTATTTATTTATTTATTTATTTATTTATTTATTTATTTATTTATTTATTTATTATTTTAATTTATATACCGCCCTTCTCCCGAAGGACTCAGGGCGGTTTACAGCCAAGTAAAACAAGGAATCACAAAAATTAAAAACATTTTTTAAAAAACTAATTCAATTTGGCTAAGGAGCTAAAAATTGTAATAAAAAAACCCCATTAAAACTATATTAAGCCAGCCCTGCGCGATGAAATAAAAATGTCTTTAACTCGCGTCGGAAGGTCTAACATTTTTCATTCTGTTACAAATGGTGAGAAAGGAACCCAGACTTAGAATAGTAAACTTGGATTCCTGAATATTAATTGCACCTAGTAATTTATTATCTTTTGAGTTTTTGCTTTTTCCTTTAAATTATGACATGTCTTACAATACTGCTCATTACAAAAATCCATTGGATTCTTAGATGTGCCAAAACCAGACTTCTGAATTTGTAAAAGAAATGGTGCTGTAAGTGCATGAAAAATGACATGGATTTTAATCTAACCACTAATGCTATGAAAGTATCACTACACTGCCCATTATAAAGACGTTGGCAAACATGAGATAGATGTAAAGAATCTGTCTCTGCCTTACTATATAATTACTTCATTTTCTCAGACTTTTGTTTTCTTTTTTTAAAGAACCCGTCTGAGAAAAAAAAAAACCCAGGGCCTTAGAACTAATATAATTAGAAAAGGATTATTAGGTTGTAGCCAAAGATGCTGAGCTTTCACATATGAACCTTAACATTTTTAAAAATGTCCATCAAAACTGAACTGTTCTTCAGGACCTTTGGATTCCAAAGGTTTATAAATGAGTTAGGTAGTATGATGGTTTAATAATTATTGTATTATTTTGCTCTTTTTATTCTGTTATTTTCAGTGTTGAAACCACTAACTATCAGGTGAGGCTGGCGAAGGAAGGAAGGAAGGAAGGAAGGAAGGAAGGAAGAGAGGGAGGAAGGGAGGGAGGGAGGGAAGGAAGGAAGGAAGGGAAGGCAGGCAGGCAGCCAGCCACTGGCTAACTTTACCATTTTTTAAATTATTAGATTGTTTGAATGTGAAATTAAAAAGGAAAAATAAGCTACTCATATTCCAAGTTAAGTTAAACAGAAAAGCAAATCCAACCAGTTTCCATGATAGGATTCTGAGTACTACTACATATCTTTCATTTTCAAGAACATAATCACTTTGAACCTTATTAGTAGTGAAGCAGAGGAGGCACCGAATAACATCAAAGAAGTTGTTAAGGATGAATGTGAAACAAGATTTTCAAAGAAAAAGAAAGAAAAAAAAGTAAACTTGATCTCAGAACAAAGAAGAGAAGCCAAAGTCAAGAAAGACAAAAATCTCAGGAAGAAACTTAAAGAAATTAACGTGACAAGAACAAATTACAATGATAATTGTATTGATACTCAAGATGGAAGAGACATGGAAAAATAAGAAGTCTTCTAAAGAATTGAAGCTCAAGTTTCAATTTCAAATTGATATGTAAAAGGAGCCCTGGTAGAACAGTGGTTAAAGTGCAGTATTGCAGACAAACTCAGCCCACAGCCTGGAGTTCACTCCTGACAGGCTCAAGGTTGACTCAGCCTTCCATCCTTCTGAGGTAAGTAAAATGAGAAGCTAAATTGTTGGGGCAATATGCAAATAAACTTACATTGTAAACTGCTCAGAGAATGTTATAAGGCACTATGGGGCCGAATGTAAGTCTAAGTGCTATTGCTATTGCTACTGCAATTCCTAGGAAAGATGCAAAAAAGAATAGTGAATATTAGTATTCATGGTAGTAAACTACCATGTCATGGTAGCAAATTACAAAGTTGAATTACATGTTATGTAAACAAAAAATCTTCTTTTTGTTCTTGAGTCTTCTAGGATTCAATTTTACCAAGTGACCTTTGGTTCTAATATTTTGGGAAGGGAAAAATAGCTTCTCCTTGTCGACATTATCTGCACACTGGATAATTTGATATACTTCAATCATCTCTCACTTGCTTCTTTCTACCCTAAAAAGTCCCAAAGTCACAACTTCTCCTCATAGGGAAGCTGTTCCACTGGACTATCTTAATTGTCCTTTTCTGAACTTCACCTAGGTCCACTATATCCTTTTGGTGACCAGAACTGCACAGAATATTCCAGATGTTAAATCATATTCTACTATTTAAACAACAGTAATATAATATATAAAAATTAAAAAGATACAAAAAAAAACCTAAGGAAAAGAAAGGAAGGATTTTACATACAGCAAACAGCTTCAATTTTAAAATTTGAAGTATAAATCTTGACCAAGGAGAAATGTATTGATAAATCTTTCATTTACATTGATAGATAGCCAATTCATAAGAAGACAGTGAACACCACATCATAAATCCACGATTATAAATTCAAAGTAGCACTGCCTTTCCATCATAAAGGACTCATCCTTATTGCTCTGATCCATTCCCCAAAGATACATAGTTCTTCATTTAATGATAGTTCTGTCAGAATATTCATGGCTGGGAAGACATGGTAACAAGGTCAGACAATGAATAGAATAGCAACTAAGGCAGCCAATTGGGAGCTGAGACAGACTGGAGCCAGGCCGTGTCTTAGTCTGCAGTTTCTGAGTCTGTGCAGAGAAAGAGAAACTGAAACCAGTGTGCTGTTGGCTCATATTTAAGTGTTTGTCACTAGGACGCCAAGTTCTCTCTCATAGTTACTGTTGAGCCAGGCTTCACCTATTCTGTACCTGTACATTTGGATTTTCTTGCCAAAGTATAAAACCTTACTTTTCTCTCCACTGAATTTTTTTGTTACATAGGACCAGGTGTTCAAGTTGGCCAAGATCTATCTGGATCTTAAGCACATCGGCTGAGATGTTTGTGATTCCTGCCAGGTTGGTGTCATTTGAAAATTTGTTGAGTTCCCCTTTTATTCCTTCATCTAAATCATTTATGAAGCTATTGAAGAGCACTGGGCCTAAAAACAAACCTTGGGGTATCCCACTGCTTATTTTCCTCCATGTAGATGTAGTTCCATTAAGGATTACACATTGAATGCAGGTTGTCAGTCAGTTACAAATCCATCTAGTGGTGATGCTGTCTATCTCAATTTTTACTGAAATTCAAGTATACTATGTCCATGTTGAAAGAAACTTTTTGTATTATTATTTTTGACATTTATTGTAAGTCTTTATTCATTCTGAACCTTAGCTTTCCTGACTTCATGTTCACATATTCGGGCTATATGCTGGTATTCTGCCTTAGTTATGTGTCCCTCTTTCCATTTTTTATACTTATCCTTTTTGTCTTTCAATTTATCAGAGTTCTTTGTGCAACCATGCTGGCTTCTTCTTGGGTTTCTTATTTTTCTTTAATGATACTGTACGATGTATCTGATGTATCATTATAATGATGTACAGTATAATGTATCAGTATAATGATTTCGTGATACAGTATCATGAAATCATATCACTTGAGTTTCTTTACCAGGGAAGGCAGGCTGAAATCTCCAGGTACTTTATTTTTTTATTTTTATTTTATTTTTTTATTTTCATCAAGCATGTATTTTATGACAGATACAAGTGCAAATATAATTATAAACACATGTAAAGGGTATGAATAAAAGAAAACATTAGGATAGGGATGGTAGGCACGCTGGTGTGCTTATGCACGCCCCTTACAGACCTCTTAGGAATGGGGTGAGGTCTACAGTAGACAATCTAAGGTAAAAGTTTTGGGGATTTGGGGAAGAAACCACAGAGTCAGGTAGTGCATGGCTGGTAGGACATTGTAGCAGATGATTTTATGTACTATGCTTAAGTCAGATCGAAGACGGTGAAGTTCTAAATTGTCTTGGCCCAAAATTTCGAGTCTAGTGGCATAAGGTATTTTGTTGCGAGCAGAGGAGTGAAGAACTCTTCTTGTGAAATATCTCTGGACTTGTTCAATTGTATTAATATGCGATATGCTGTTTGGGTTCCAGGCAGACGAGCTGTATTCGAGAATTGGTCTGGCAAAAGTTTTGTATGCCCTAGTTTGCAGTTCAATATTAATGGAGAAGAAATTACGCAAGATTAGGTTAACAACTCTTAATGCTTTTTTAGCAATGCTTTTAAGTGAGCTTTATGTCTGAGAAACTCCATCATCAATCCAAATACAGAAATGAGCAACTCAGGCAAGGGAGCTACTACACAATAAGGAGGCCAACATCATAGACCAATCCCATCTGTTTCCTAAAGCCTTACTTCACAAACAGGATTTCACATCTGGCTACAATATGTGTAGGGCAGTACCTCTGAAAGCTGCAGGGGTCGCCTAGAAAACATTTTTCCATCATGAAATATGATGGATGCATAATTCTAAAAGTGATACATCTCCTCACCCCGTGCCCTTCTAGGTCTCAGTCAGTCAGCAGGTCAGAGTAATTATTCTACTCTTATTTTGTCCCAGTTAGACCTCTCTTGAATACTGTTATTTAATTCTGATCACCACAACTGAAAAGGACAGAAACAAATTAGAATATGTTCAGAAAAGAGCTACCTAGTTGTTGAGGGGCTGGGAAACCAAAGCCCAAATGAAACTTATGTGGATTGGTTAAAAAATTTTGGGTATGTTTAGTCTACAAAAGAAAGAATTCAACAAACAGAAATATAGGTACTCCTTGATTTATATCCGGTCACTTAGCAACTGCTTGAAGTTATGATGGACCCAGAAAATGGGACTTATAACCTGGTTATGAATTTCTGACGCCCACCCCTTACATCCATGTAAATGCATTTTGAGTGCTCAGCAACTGGCCTGCATTTATGGCCTTTTGTGGTGCCCTGTGATCATGTGAACATGATTTATAACATTTTTGCCAGAAACCAGCATTTACTTTCAGTATTTACTAGAAACTGCACCATAACGAACAACGGGTTTCCTTAATGACTGCAGTGTTCACTTTACAACTGTGGGGATTCAGTTAATGACTACACAATAAAGGCCATAAAATCAGTTATAAAAAGATTGCAATTGTAGCACATTAATTCTATACCTTAATTACACACATAAATATAATTGTTACTATTATATTTATATAATAATGTAATAGTAATAATTGTTGTTGTTAGTTGCGAAGTCGTGACCGACCCATCGCGACCCCATGGACAACATTCTTCCAGGCCTTCCTGTCCTCTACCATCCTCTGGAGTCCATTTAAACTCATGCCTACTGCTTCAGTGACTCCATCCAGCCACCTCGTTCTCTGTAGTCCCATTCTTCTTTTGCCCTCAATCTTTCCCAGCATTAGGCTCTTCTCCAGTGAGTCCTTCTTTCTCATTAGGTGGCCAAAGTATTTCAGTTTCATCTTCAGGATCTGGCCTTCTAAAGAGCAGTCAGGGTTGATCTCCTCTAGGACAGACTGGTTGGATCGCCTTGCAGTGCAAGGTACTTGCAGGAGTCTTCTCCAGCACCAGAGTTCAAAGGCCTCAATTCTTTGGCGCTCAGCCTTTCTTATGGTCCAACCTTCACAGCCATACATTGCAACTGGGAAAACCATAGCTTTGACTATATGCACTTTTGTTGGCAGGGTGATGTCTCTGCTTTTTAGTATGCTGTCTAGATTTGTCATAGCTTTACACCCCAGGAGCAAGCGTCTTTTAATTTCTTGGCTGCAGTCCCCATCTGCGGTGATCTTGGAGGCCAGGAAAATAAAATCTGTCACTACCTCCATTTCTTCACCATCTATCTGCCAGGAATTGAGAGGACTGGATGCTATGATTTACAGTCTGTTATTAACACAGCTGCTTGCAATTACTGCAGTTTCTAGTCCCACCAGGCTCAAGGTTGACTCAGCCTTCCATCCTTTATAAGGTAGGTAAAATGAGGACCCAGATTGTTGGGGGCAATAAGTTGACTTTGTATATAAATATACAAATAGGATGAAGACTATTGCTAACATAGTGTAAGCTACCCTGAGTCTTCGGAGAAGGGCGGGATATCAATGCAAATTAAAAAAAAGCCAACTTTTGCACTCTCCTCCTTCACCCGCATCAAGAGACTCTTTAGTTCCTCTTCGCTTTCTGCCATTAGAGTGGTATCATCTGCATATCTGAGGTTGTTGATATTTCTTCCGGCAATCTTAATTCCAATTTTTGATTCATCTAGCCCCACCTTTCTCATGATGTGTTCTGCATATAAGTTAAATAAGCAGGGTGATAGTATACAGCCTTGCCGGACTCCTTTCCCAATTTTGAACCAATCAGTGGTTCCGTGTCCAGTTCTCACTGTGGCTTCTTGACCCGCATACAGGTTTCTCAAGAGACAAATAAGATGGTCTGGTACTCCCATCTCTTTAAGAATTTGCCACAATTTGTTGTGATCCACACAATCAAAGGCTTTAGCATAGTCAATGAAGCAGAAGTAGATGTTTTTCTGAAACTCCCTAGCTTTCTCCATGATCCAGCGTATGTTGGCAATTTGATCTCTAGCCTCTGCCTCTACGAAATCCTGCCTGTACTTCTGGTAGTTCTTGACCCACATACTGCTGGAGCCTAGCTTGTAGAATTTTAAGCATAACCTTACTAGCATGTGAAATGAGTAAAATGGTGCGACAGTTTGAACATTCTTTGGCATTGCCTTTCTTTGGAATTGGAATGTAAACTGACCTTTTCCAATCCTGTGACCATTGTTGAGTTTTCCAAATTTGCTGACAAATTGTGTGTAGCACTTTACTGCATCGTCTTTTAAGATTTTGAATAGCTCAGCTGGAATAGTGTCTCCTCCATTAGCTTTAATATAATAATAATAATACTCCCATTTTCTTTTTTCCCATAACAACCCTGTAAGGTGGGTGGGCTGAAAGTGTAACTCATATAAACCCATATTTCATGCCTAAGCAAAGACTAGAACTCATCGTCTCCTAGTTTCTAATTCAGCGTCTTAACCACAGCACCAAACTCGTTCTCGTTATCAATTATGGTGATTGACAAAAGCTAAAAAATTGAGATATCCTTGGAGAAGACCTGGATTGCCATCTATAGCTGCAAACTCTTGAAATGGGACAAGGATGGACTTGTTCTTGTTCATATAGCTGATTTATTAAATGGCTGGTACTTTTTATTCTGTTTGTGTGTTTTAACATTATTCAGTTTCAAAGTACATGTACAGAACAAAAATACAAAACACTGAAATGACGAAACCCATATATACAACAAACATATGCAAAGTACCTCTTTTAAGGAAACGGATTCAGCTTCATCAAGTAATTCTGGAGGATGGGGTGCTAGGCAACCACATCAGCTAATGTTAATGTGTTTAAAAACCCATTTTGTTCTCTTCATTGGAATAAAGATTGTTGGAGGCTGTAAAATAACACAATGTTCTATAATCACCATGTGACAATAGTTGTAACAATCATGCTACTTTAGGCACTATTTTTTAAAATTACAAATTGTGTTTTATTCATGCACGAAGTTTTAAAAAGCCATGATCACCAAAGTACTAAATTGTTCTTCTGGGAATAATGGAATCATGCTTTATAAACTTTATAAAATCATATTTCAATATCTAATATTCAGATGGTACTAGTGAAAAAGATTTTACATAGATAAAAATGCCCATAAAAGGATTATCAAGATTGTCCTGCATTATTTATTTATCAAATTTATATAGCTACCCATTTCACAAGAAGTGACTGTAGCTGTGTGCAACAATCAAATAAAAACAACACATACATAAAACCATCATTGTAAGGACATAAACATTCAGTGCTTGTTTTATAGCTATATAGTATATATATAGTATATGTATGTGTGTGTGTATATAGACACACAAACACACACTATAGATAGATAGATGGAAAGAGAAAGAGAGAGAGTTTGATCTGGTATTTGATTTATACACACACACACACACACACACACACACACACACACACACATAGGTTAGAGACTCAAGGAGAAATTCTATTTATGTGGTCAGTAGGAGCTGAAAATGACTTGATGGCACAGAATCAATCAACAAATTCACAGAGCGCTGTTAAACATTGAAGTCCCATAGTGACCCTTAGTGGTTGAAATGTTAATTTAAGAAAACTGCTTTTACATAGTAAGTACAAATTTATTCCATAAGTACCAGTTTTTTATTTATTCATATTTTATAATATTTACATTCTGTATTTCTGACTTTATATTGTATATATTGAATCTAGCATATTTAAAACAAATAAATTGCTGAGGGATAATATATGTGTATGTTCTAAATTCAGTGCCATGGGGACAAGCACTACATGTATTTACAGAAGGGCATAATATTTTTTCTTCCTGTTCCTGTGATACATGGACTAGTGCAAGGAAAAAAAGTGGAAGATTTATTAGCAATAGCACTTAGACTTATATACTGCTTCACAGTGCTTTACAGCCCTCTCTCAGCCGTTTACAGAGTCAGCATATTTCCCCCAACAGTCTGGGTCCTAATTTTACTGACTTTAGAAAGATGGAAGGCTGAGTCAACCAGTCAGAATCGAACTCCTTGCAGTGAGCAGTAAATTAGCCTGCAATATTGCATTTTAACCACTGCACCATCATGGCTTAGATTGATATAAATATTTTACCTCCTGTCTCAATTATTGTAACAGATTTGACCTTGGAATTAAAATCTAACAGTTTTATAGTATTAATCTATACATGTTATATACATCTCCTCGGCTGTAGTCCTAAATCCCATTCAGTTCTCTTAAGTAGATATGCATAGGAAAATGTTATTAGAATGGAAAACCAAGAAAATATGCTGGAAAAAAAGGATACTAGTGAGACCCTAAAAAGCCATTTTTAAAAAAATTTAGGTATAAGTAATACCACCTTGTTAGCCCATAAAAGTAGTAGGAGAGTCAAAGGAGTAATTTATTTCAATCCCAGACTAAGTTTTTTATGAAAGTTCATGAAAGTCTACTACAGACTAAGTTCATGAAACTTAGACTAAGTTTAGTCTACTACAGACTAAGTTCATGAAAGTCTACTACAGCTAGTTGAAAATTCAGTTGTGTGGTGTTGCAAGTATTTGTTACTGGCTCATGTGATTTATGTGGCTGGTGCAGGTCCATGCAGTATCACCTGGGCAAGAGATGGACTAGACGAAAGTATTTATATGAAGATCAATCCAGTAAAATTAGGAAAAATATATAACAAATCTGTCATTGAACAGTTATGAAAAACTTATGAAAAGTATGTAGGTTTTTATTGTAAATACTGTAGCTCTATTGATTGATACACTGAAAACAGTATTTATTTATGGGATGTTGACAAAGATCAACATTCCATAAATAAATATTTTTGCTACATGCTTCATCATAAGTTTCATCAGGTTTGAGCCTGACAAAATTCTTTTACTATCAATTAAATAAAAAATTTAGTTAATCCTGCTTCATAGAAACTAAATTTCTATGAAGCAGGATTATCTTCTTCTTCAAAACATGATATTTGGTCTTTCCTTTATTGTGATATAACAAGTGATCAAAGGATACAGCTCTGAAAATTGCATACAAGGTTAACTGAAATGATCCATTACAATCCCAGAACAATATACCCATCTAGTGGGCGAATGTTAATATTGCATCACATTAGTTGCCTATAGTTCTCTTGAAAACATGTGACTTGCTAAAATTGATATCCTCCTCCCGCCATCCCCCAAAACCTTCTACTTGCACAGTCTACTACTGTGTACTGGACTTTGAAGTGCAACAAAAAATTAACAACAGTAGCAGCAGAGCAGAAGTGGTGAAGATTCACTTTCTGCATAAACTTAATGGCCATTTTTTCACATCATATGAAGTAGGAAAGTTGGCATATTATATTGACATTCAGGCTCACTTTGGTTCTCTAGTTTGTTTAAGTAATTAAATCAGCCATAGATGGTTTAGCATGATATCTGAATCTGGGATAATTTATTGCACTCCAGTAATATAGGATTCTAAGATAGTTTTTGAAAAAAAAGTTTATTGTTGCTTTAAAATACCAGAATAATTTGGATATAATTGTCCCCAATTTGAGGATCAACTGTCATTAAGCTATCAATTTATTCACTTTTGCAAATTGGAATACATCATTCAAATTGTGTTAATTCTCCATTTCTTGGCATCCAAACCCCAATATAGTGAATCATTGAATGTACTGCTCCAAACATAGCTGAATTTGATTGCAAAAACATTTTGCAGTTTGCAGGAGTTTCAGTACAGTACCATGGATATCTTTGGGGGTGGCAAGATTAGCAAATTTATTTATTTATTTATTTTATTTATTTGTCACACAGTATATATAAGCATAATCATGAAACAACTATACAACACATAAGCATATATATGAGTATGAGTACGTAATAATTATATTAATTGGATATAACGAAGGAGAACAATAGGGCAGGAATGGTAGGCACGTTTGTGCTCTTATGGACGCTCCTTATAGACCTCTTAGGAATGGGGTGAGGTCAATGGTAGCTTTTGGGATTTTGGGAAGAGACCACAGAGTCAGGTAGTGTATTCCAAGCATTAACAACTCTGCTACTGAAGTCATATTTTCTGCAATCAAGATTGAAGCGGTTAACATTAAGCTTAAATCTATTGTGTGCTTGTGTATTGTTGCAACTGAAGCTGAAGTAGTCTTTGACAGGAAGGACATTGTAATAGATGATTCTATGAGTTAAACTCAGGTCATATCAAAGGCGGCATAGTTCTAAATTTTCTAAACCCAGGATTTCAAGTCTGGTGGCATAAGGTATTTTATTGTATTCGGAGGAGTGGAGTACTCTTCTTGTAAAATATTTCTGGACACGTTCAATTGTATTGATGTCAGAAATGTGGTATGGGTTGGTCTAGCAAATGTTTTATATGCTCTGGTTAGTAGTGTAGTGTTTTTGGAGAAGCTACACAAGATTAGGTTTACAACTTTTAAAGCCTTTTTTGCGATGTAGTTACAGTGGGCTTTGGCACTTAGATCATTAGATATGAAAACTCCAAGATCTTTAACAGGGTGGGGGTCATCAGTAAGGTAATGTCCATCAAGCTTGACCTTAGTGTTTAGGTTCTTTTTTCAAATATGTAAGACTGAGCATTTGCTGATTGAGATTTGGAGTTGCCAAGTTTTAGACTATTCAGATAAGAAATCCAGGTCTTTTTGGAGAATAGTTGTATTGTTGGTGGTGTTAAATAGTTTGACATCATCAGCAAAGAGAACACAATTACTTGTAATATGGTCACAGAGATCATTAATGTATAATATGAAGAATGTTGGTCCAAGAACGCCACTTTTAACAGGAACAGGGTTTGATAGAGCATTGCCAATTTTGACCAATTGTATGTTTGATAGAAAAGCTTTTATCCAATTGTGGAGGGGTCCTGAGATGCTGTATGATTTTAGTTTTAGGAGAAGTTTATCATGTACTACTGAGTCGAAGGCTTTACAGAAGTCTATGTAGATTGCATCTATTGCTTTGCCCTGATCAACATTTGTAGTCCATATGTTTTTGCAGTGAAGAAATTGTAACTTACATGATAAATTTTTTCTCAAACTAAATTGTTTATTAGAGAGTAGATTGTTTGTTTCTAGATGGAGGTTAATGGATTGGTTGATGATAGATTCCATTACTTTGCAGGTGACACAACAAAGAGAGATAGGTCTGTAATTTTCAACTAGGCTGGGGTCTCCTTTTTTGAAGATAGGGATGACCGTGGCAAGTGACTAAAGTTTGAGAAGGGAACTGGTCGTGAAAGCTTTTTCAAAAATTATGCTTAGGGGTTCTGCTATATTAGTGGAAATCTTTTTTAAGAAGTATGCACATAGTCCATCTGATCCAATAGATATGGATGGTTTCAGTTTGCGAAGAGCTTTTTCAACATTATCTTCTGTGAAATCTGTGTGTGTTAGGTCGTTGCACTCATTGTTGATACGATTGGGGAATGTTGGGTATAAGTCATTACTATTAACAAAGACTATGCCAAATAATGTGTTGAAGAGGTTTGCTTTAACTGTTTCATCATTATATTTTTTGTCGTTAGAATCTTTTAGTTGTGGGATGGATCTCGAGTCTTTAAGTTTGTTGTTCACAAAATTATAAAAAGCACGAATGGAACTTGTGCGCAAGAGGTCTTCTTCTTGCTTGGTGTGGTAATTGGTGCATCATTACATGCATGATGATGTAAATGTCATGAGAATGCCAGATAGCAGGGCACAAGTACATGATGGTGCATGTTACCTCAGCTTGTGTGTCATTTTGGTGCCAATGTGGTTTTCTGCAGATTCCTAAAAACAGCTGCATCTTGCAGCCTTAACAACATACTGTTTTCAGTTTTGAGAACCATATTTTCACACTTCAGGTCTGCAAATACATACTTACATTCAATTTGAATATGAGAATGATCTTCAAACATAGAATAGGATCTGACTTCAAAGGTCCATCTTTTCAGCAATATATAATAGTCTGTGGTCTGCTACAGCATTTCCCTCATTTTATTTGTTGTCTTATTTTTCTAATCTCTAAACCCTGCCTCACTTACTCTAATCATGGAACTGATACTGTCATATTGTTTCTAATCTCGCCCCCAGTGACACAAGTTTTAGTAATTACTACAGGGTTAATGTCTGTGCCCTTAAACCAATAGTATGGGATGAAAGAGGTGTTTACTAGATATTCCAGGCTTCAGCAGACATGCCACTGGCCTCTGCACAGCATTGCTTATCGCCATTTTACTGCAGTGAAACTGTTCTAGTAATCCTTTGGATCTGTGCAACAGTGGTCCAACTGCATTTTTTAGGACAGGGTTTGGTAAGCTTGCAATAGCTACATGCAAAAGCAAGGCACATCTATATCACATTCTATAATAAAGCTGGATTGTTCAAACTTGCTTTGTCTCTGTGGCCTTTACAAGTTTAGTGTAGGGTTGAAATACCAAAATAGTTAAATGACAGAAACACTGGAATGGAAGAATTGAAAATTGGTACTTATTACCTATATAAAGAAAAGAAAGGAAGGAAAGAGAACTCTTAAAAGAAAAAGAAGACTTCTTGTGACAGCTCTCCTTTGACCATGGTCCATTTTAAAAAAATCAGGACACGACAGGAAGAAGTATAGGGGAGCAAAATAAGAAGTTTAGCTATGCTGGACTGAGTTCTGCATTGAGATCTACCCATATATGTGATAGTGATACGATTTCCAGCTATTTTGTCAGTTGACTGCAGATATACTAAAAAAAGCAGGGTAGAGGAATCAAGAAGACACTTTGCCAATGACCAGCTGAAAACATATAATCAGAGCAGCACTACTTGGCAGTGATCTGGAGCAGCTGCAAAAGAGACAGGATAAGGATCATTATTAAGAATTGTAAATCCCATGGCAGTGAGAGTGGACAAGTTTTAACTTGATGGGAATGGCTCTCTTGCCATACTAGGATTTTTGATATAATATACACATCCACAAGCCTCATTTTTTGTAATGATGTTAAGTATCTCTGCCCTGCAGAGTTTAAACAAAATCTACAGATACAAAACAAGATAATTGAATGATTCGTTGTTAAAAATGCAAAAGCTTGCTGCTTGCATAAGTGTCACAAACATATAAAAGATTTCCCATTTTAGTGAATATCGGGAGTCAAGTGTAATTTCCCCTTCCGTTTTCTGTGTTTATTATGCAACCGCAAAATTAGAAATATGCTAAAAATATAATTGTACAGTTAAGTTCTCATTAATCCAGTGAAAGTTGTCCAGAAATACATGAATGGACACATTATTACCTGAAACTTGGACATCTACATCTAACATTGTAACAATATATCAATCCATACGTCAATACCATTGTAACCAGCGGTGGGATTCAAATAATTTAACAACTGGTTCTGTGAGCATGGCTAGGTGGTCATGTGACTGGATGGGCATGGCCAACTTGACGTCACTCATCAAGTTGGTGGCACCTTGCTGTGAGTGACATTGTTGGCTACGCCCACTTAGTCATATGACCGATGCTGCAGATAGGGCAATTTCCTACCTCCCCCCTGCACTTGGGCTGGCAAAATAAAAGCCCATCTAAAGAGCATTGCCTGCCTGCCGAATACTGGCAAAAGGAGGCTAGGGGGAAAAAAAGAGAAGGGCCCATGGAAACGCTCATTTTCCTTGCCACACTGGATCGGGATGGGGAGGTGGTGGGGGAGCAAAAAGCCTACTCTGTCCATACGTACTCACCATCATGATAGCGAATCTCTCTTCCAGCTCACCGGATCAGGCATTGGGAGCTTGGCCAATTTTCTTCCAGCACTTGTGCAGGGAATCCCGGGAACAGCAGCATATTGCATACTTTTCACTCCAAGCAGCCTGGACTGGAAAACACATGGCTGAAGTGGCGGAGCGGCCCTTCTTAACAAGCTCAAAACTGTTGCTGCAAGCTTGTGTTCCCTGCACGAGAGCTGCAAGTCCAACTCTGGCTGCAGACATGTGATTGTGAGAGCAGGCTTTTTCCAAGGCTGGTCATAGAGGGAAACAGAGATGAGTGCGCCGAAGTACCGAACTTCCAGCTCTCATGCGGGAAATCCAGACTTGCAACTCAGTTTTGAGCTTGTGTTGTGGCAGGCCTCCTGGAGCCGGATGACTCGGAGAGTGAGGAGGAGGAGCTGGCAAGGCCTCCTTTCCCCACTGGATCTTCCTCCTCCCTGGCAATGCCCCAAGAACCAGTTGCTGAGGATCAATCTTGGCTAGATGCGAAACAGCGACACCGAGAGAAGCGTGCGCAGCAGAGGAAGGGGTGGGGCAGGCCCAGGGAGTACTAAGTCATGGAGCTACACCCCACAGGGGATAAAAGCAGGGAGAGTGTTCCATAGGCCCTTGTGTCGGACAGTTACAGACTACTGGCTCTTTGACTGCTTTGGACTGAAGGCTGGGATTACTTGTGAGTACTTTAGATCATCCTGCAGACTCCTGGTTTCCCTGGCAACGATCTGTTGGCACACTGCTACTTGCTAAGGACTTGGCTGGCACATGAAGGAACATTGCCAGAACTTGTTGCCAGAAGGAACTTGGCCAAGTGTAAATAAATTGCTGGCAGACCGCCTCGGCTGGTGTATTGTTTTGGGAAGGAAGGGAGGGGACAGAATAGCTTGTTAAGAAGGACTGCTCCTCCACCCAGCCATGCATTTTTAAGTCCGGGCTGCCTGGAGTGAAAAGCATGCTGTCAAGTCCCAATCTGGGGCTCGCCATACCTGGGGGAGGGGGGGAACGTGGCTGCAACTATCGGAGATGGCGAGTCCAACAGTGAGCAAGGCTGTGGCTGCGGGACATATCAGGACAGCACCGGCCTGAAGCTAGCATGGCCCCACTGGGAGGACACCTGCCCCACAGGTCAGGAGGCTGCTCACCTGCCTGGCCAATGTCAAAAGAGAGGGAGACAGAAAAGTTCCACCAAGTCTTCTCCTTCTTGGCCTCAAGCAAACAGGCACATGCACCTCATGGCGCCAGGAACTTCTGCGAGGAGATGGTGCGTGCCCACACACCGTTTCCTTGCAGAAGGTCCCAGCGCTGTGAGATGTGTGCATGCTCTGTGTTTCAGGCTGAGAAGGAGACGACTTGCTTGAACTTTTCCTGCCTTGGAAGCTGTCTTTAAGTAGCAAGGACAGGCTGTGGCAGCTGCCTTCCGAGCAGCTTTGGCTGGCCCAAAGAACAGGGTGGTGATGGCAACAACAGGCCAGGAGAATGGTGGGACACGTCAGAACAGCGCCAGCCTAAAGCTCGTCAGCAGGCCATCCTCCTGGTTGGGTCTGGCCGCGAGCGGCACCAGCAGGCAATGGAGTGTGCGGCTGGTGCAAAGAACAGGACAGGACCTCCGGCGGCTGTGCACCCCATTATCTGCCGTTTTCCTAGCCCATCGCCACCACCGCTCTGTTCTTCGGGCCGGCCGAAGTTGCTCGGAAGGCAGCTGCCACAGCCTATCCTTGCTAACTTAAAGACAGCTTCCAAGGCAGGAAAAGTTCGGGCAAGTCGTCTCCTTCTCAGCCTGAAACACACATCTCACAGTGCCAGGACTTTCTCTGAGGAGATAGCACACCATCTCCTCGCAGAAGATCCTGGCGCTATGAGGTGCCTGTTTGCTTAAGGCTGAGAAGGAGAAGACTTGGCTGAACTTTTCTGCCTCCCTCTCTTGTGTCCTCCCAGTGGGGCTGAGCTAGCTGGGAGAGTGTTTTCTCCCCACTGGCCGGGAACTGCATGGCTGGGGGGAGAGAGCGTTCTCCCAGCTAGCATGGCCACGCAGCTTCTCAGCCGGCATCCAGAGGCAAGTGGGAAGCTCTGGGAAGTGCGGAAATGGAGCCATGGTGCTGGTGGCGTAGCAAGAGAAGCAAGCCCAGGGATTGGGGGTCAGCTAGGTAGCTAGATTGCGAGCGCCACGTGCGATGGAGATATGGCAGTGGCGGAGCTAGTCAGCCAAGGCCGGGAATGGAAGGGGGGGGCAGTGCAGCAGTAGCAACCTAGTCCAGCCCAGGAGTCAGCACTTGACTGGGGCTTTCCGCGGCAGCGAGTAGGCTGGGTGGGCCAGGCTGGGAATCGACTTGACCAGGGCTTGCGGCCAGGAGTGGTATTGACTTATCTTAGCTACCGGTTTGCAAATGTGAGCAACCATCTCAGCACGCGCCACCTCTGCACATGCGCAGGACCTTCTGAGCATGTGCGGAGCATAAAAAAAAGGACATGATGATAAAGGTGGGTGAGCAGAGCCTCCAGCAGCCAAAGATACTGGTTCACCCGAACCGGGTAGAACCGACAGAATCCCACCACTGATTGTAACAATATGTCAATCCAGACCCATGAAGATAATTGCCCTAAAGAAAAAGAAAAAAAAGAAAAAGGAAATGTAAAAACGTATAAAGAAAATGTTTGCTACATCATGTAATATCATAGCAATAGAGCAAATCCATCAGGAGATTGAGGAGTTTCAGCTTTTACATTAGGTTATATTGATTCCTATTTTTAAAATGATGAAAAATGTGATGGCATTTTAAAATTTAGCCCAGGCTTGTTATGTCTTATAAAATGATGGCAATGAAAAACCTGGAATGTGGTGGCATAACTCACAATGGTCCATTGAGTTTTATATTTACTCGAATATTAAAATGTAACTTAGTAAGACTTTGGAAGGTTGCAAAAAATATTTAGAATGTGGTTAGAAATGTAGAGGTTTCAGTATTATGCCATTTCACCCAAGAATATAGGCTAGTGTTATGACATGGTAATTGGGTGTCTGTGTGTGTAGTACAGCAACATGTGGAGGACCACATATTTCCCACATATGTATGTGTATACTGTACAGGGAATGTTCTAATCTAATTCATATACTAATGGATATGAGTGTAACAATATACCCTTGAAACAATTACACCCTGATCAAAAATTTGTTGCTTAACGGTGCTGCCAATGCAGCTAGATACGGTAAACCCACCGTTAACAACTTTACAGAGAAAAATGTATACTTTGGGTTGGTCGGTGGCCGTAATAAAGATTGATTACAAAATGTACGCTTGTGAAGTGTTTTTCTTTTTTGGAGAGGAATTCATGTGGAAAAAAAAATCAGCAAGTGGATTTCATCGAAACGTACAGCAGAAATTAGGGGGATTTACTTATCCAAGCGCTTCTCCGTTAAGCACGCGTTAACAGCAAACTAGCTCCCTACAGATGCATTGGATTTTAAATTCGGTAACGCTGATGGGTAAGGAAATCCAAGTCGGCTGGCAGACGGCAAAGTTGCAGAAGCTTAAAAGATACGATGCAGCTATCAAAACGGGAACCTAAACAACCGGTCTCCAAAGAACGGCTCGTTCTTTGCTCGTTTGAACAAACAGGCCTGGCGAGGGAGGTCTAGTCGAGATCCTCTTCCGCGTGCCACCCTTCCGAGCGTTCCTCTTGGCCTTGTTTTGCATATTCCCGCCTTCCGCTTGAGCTCTCGCGAAGACGCAACTAACGCTGGTATTTTGTCCCTCGCGGAGTCCCCTCCTCCAGGTGCCGCGCGTTGCTAGGATTTATTTTTTTTTGCCGTAGAGAGCCGCGGCGGCTCCGAGGAGGGAGGGGGGGGCGGTGCATCGGCGGCGGCTCTTGGATGCCTGACCGGAGAGAGAGAGAGCTCGACCCTTCGCCTCCTCCTCCTCCTCCTCCTCTCCGATCCCCGACCTGGCAGTTTAGCGCTTGCTGGGGAAGGCTCTACGGCCTCGCTGGACGCCCCGTTTTCTCCCCCGGCTCCGCCGCCGCCTCCTTTTCCCACCTCCCTCGATTCCGGGGAGGCGGTTGGAGGCGGCGGCGACGACAGGCAGTATTCGGGGCAAGATCTGCTGCTGGGGAAAATGGCGGGGAACGGCGCTGGCTTTGCCGGAGCGGGCAGCGGGGAGATCATCCAGCTCAACGTCGGGGGCACCAGGTGAGCTCGAGCGCGGCGCGAGAGGTGGGTGGGGTAAGCCGTGGCTTGGAGGGGATCTTGGCGGTTGATGGCGAGGGGCGAGGTGGCGGGGGGGGGCGGCTGTTGTGATGGCATGAAGGAGCGGATGCCTTCAGTGGAGACGGGCCTGGGAGAAGAAAGCGATGGTTGTCCTTCGCCAGACTGATCGAATCGCTGCTTTAAATAATCGATGCTGTAAGGAATCTGTTCAATGTGCGAGGAGGCTCAGGTCTGGCTATAGATGCGCCTAGGCTCTTCTCAGAAAAAACACCAGAACTTAAAGAATCATTTGCCTTAAGAGTGGACAGAAAGGACCACGAGATTCTCTGATTTTTTATTATACCACAGAAATCTATCCTCATAAGTTGTCACTGTTTTTCTACAGTGACATTCCACGAAAGGGTTATCAAACCACCGATGAGCCAAGAGGTTTACAGCCTTGGGATTGACTGATTTTGGTTGCACTGTGACACAAAAACCTGGTTCCAAAGTGTGGAATCTCTTGATTGGTTTTCCACAGGGGACTCAGTTGTCCCAAAGGTGCTTTTTCTAAAGCAGAGGTCTCCAACCTTGGCAACTTTAAGACTTGTGGACTTCAAGTCCCAGAATTCTGGAACTTAAAGTCCACAAGTCTTAAAGTTGCCAAGGTTGGAGACCTTTGTTCTAAAGGCAACTGAACTTTCTTGGGTGTTTTTTTTTTCTTCGAAAACATTTCACTGGACAGAACTGAAGAAGCTTCTTGGATGAGAAATGAAACGTTTTTCAAAGAAAACAACAACAACAATCAAAGTGGAGTTGCCTCTTGGAAAAAGGATTTTTGGAACAATCATGACTTGGGTGATTGAGAATCTCCATAGACATGAGACCCAGCTGAAACCAATGACAAATAACAGGTATCGCCATAGTGAGCCATTAGTTACTGTACTGATACTTTTTGTGATGCCTTAATGCAGATATGTGGTTCTAAGTCACAATTCCTCATGGATTCTCTTTTATATGGAACCCAACTAAAATTGCTATCACAAGATAAATAATACAGGTCTGCACAGGATGAATCATTTTCAGTGTAATCTGTGTTTTGATTAAGATTTTAGCTGGGTCTCTGTAAAAATAAAAATAAATTCAGATATTAGATCTGTATTCTTGTGTCATAATACTACAAGATAAGTATCATCTGGGTGGCTCTATCCATGCAAATGGTTGTGACATGTACACTAATTTTGGTGGTTTCAGATGAATACGATGTAAAAAATATGAGGTGCCATATAAACCCTAAGGCTCATCTCATTGATCTTCCTCTCTCTCTCTCTCTTCAAACAGAAACTTTACAATCTTGATCTTCTCCAATTATTACTTCTGGAAATAAATTAATCTATTGGGGGATTAAGTTGAGAGCCACTGTTTTTCAGGACAGAGATGTTGGTTACATCAATAGCCAACTTCAGTACCAAAAAGTGCAGAACAATATTCTCTTCTATCAGTACAGGACAACTCGGTTAAACTAGGTGAAGATGAGAGAAAGAAGTATCATAAGTGAATTAGAGCAATATAGCAATAGCAATATAGAGAGACATAAAGAGGGAATTGCAGTTCTTGTTGACACAGGATAATCAGTTTTGGTGGCTTCTTCCTAACATACATTAAAGATTGTTGTGCTAACTATGCTAGGGAGTATGTCAGAGAGCCTTAAGCTAAGACTTAGAGCCTAATTGAGACATGCTGAATCAAGATTCCTGGAGCTGCTGCCAAGTTCTTTCCTATTGAGTTTAACATGCATGAATACTGTACATGCTGATTATTCTCTTGTGGATAAGCTGCATTATGCAAAGCATAGAAAAGGAGCAAAAAATAATAAGCATGAGATGAGGAAATGGAAATATAGGTAAATCTAGTTTATAACCACACCATTCACTCATATCCTATTATTCTTAATAATTTTTTTTTAATTTGAATTTATATCCCGCCCTTCTCCGAAGACTCAGGGCAGCTTACAATGTGTTAAGCAATAGTCTTCATCCATTTGTATATTATATACAAAGTCAACTTAATTGCCCCCAACAATCTGGGTCCTCATTTTACCTACCTTATAAATAATTTAATAATATAATTTAATAATAATTAAATTTATGCACCATCTGAATCACAATGATTTTGGGCAGTTATCGTCCAGAAGCATCTTTGTTTTTATCGTATTCATGCATCCTTTTCATTCATTCAGTCTTTCTGTCTGCATGATAAAGCTACCTCGGCGTACTCTGTTTGTACTGGTCATTCATTTTTGTTTTGAACTTACATTTATTTAGGTGTTGACATTTATCTCTTGTTTTACCAAAAATACAGGTAGTCTTCGACTTATGACCAGTTGTTGAGAAGCAAAAAATGCCCATTGGGGAGAATGGATTTGGACTTCCAACTGTGAGATTTGCTTAATAACTGCTATAAAAAATGGTTGAAAAAGATGGGCCTGGTCATGTGGTGCCTTGATTTAATGACCACAATGACTTATGACTAGAATTCTGGTCCCAATTGTGGTTGTAAGTTGAGAACTAACTATATTTCTTAAAATGTCCCACTCCTACTGCATTCAGTTTATTTTTATATGTCTCCTCAGATAACCAAGTTTAGATAATATAACAACAATCTATTCTGTGTGGCAGAACTTCAGCTATTTGAAAACATATCCCCTCAATTATCTTTTATATGGGCTAAATATACCTACTCATTATAAGGCTTAATTTCCAGATCCCTTACCATCTTAGTAATCCTCTTCTAAAGCTGTTTCATTTTATCCTCACTTTTTATAATGCTAGCCAGAACTGGACAAAATTCCTCAGTAGGGTCCAATCAGGACAAAATAGAGTTGAAAACCTACCCATTTTATCATATGCTTTTTTAAAACTAACAATACACTTTCTCACAATCATACACTTGTCAATTATTTGGGAAGAACAAAAATCTGGATGGCATGCACCCTGCCCAAGGGGTGGGGGGGAAGCATCATCCTTCCTTATATTTTCCTATGGTAGTTTTTTTATCTGAATTTTGCCAAACATCACCCTAGACACATTTAACAAAAGTAGTCCCTCTGTAGTTTTTGCATCTATTTTCCTTTTTTATTGTGGAATAATAAGAGCATTATTTAAAAGATCAATTTATAGACTAATCTTAAGTCATACAACCATGTGACTTATTTAAGATTAATCATATCCATATTTCAACATATCTCCAGTCAACATTTTCTTAAACTAATCTGCTTAAGTTTAGCACTTACTAAATTCCTTGATCAATTTTTGGAAAGCTAGTATGGGGTTGAGGGTATTTTACAGTTATTTGTTAATTCATGTTGAATAGTATTACAATCAATACACTCCTCCTATTATTATCAGGATATTATATGGTGATTGTATGGTCTTCTGCACAAGCAAAACATTACCACATGATTGATAGTTGCTGACCTACTTAAGATTGCTGAGGTATCATGATGCTGAAACCTCTTGTCAGCATACTTAATTTTCCCATAGAAAGAATAATAGAATACAGTAGATGAGGTAAATTGAAGGTGGTCCAGTGAATGTACCAATGTTTATGAGGAAAAAATAGTTAAAACATGGAGTCACAATTGGAAGAAGCCAAGTGATATCTCTGTACAGTGATCCAGATTTGAAGGAGAAAATGTGATTCAAAATATATAGAGATGCTTGAATAACACATGCTGGCAACTCCTTAAGATGTTGTGTAGCATATCAGATCTGTCTCTCTTGAATTTCACGGATAATAACTTCGTTGAGATCTACCCTAGTCTAAGAAGTACAGTAATATACACACTCCAAGTTAGATACAAAAGCTTTAATTAAAAGAATACATTGTTTAGACATGATACAAATCTCAAAGAATGTAAAGAACAAATAGTGATTGCTAATAATTTGCATTTATCATATGGCTAGTGTGTGCATATGAATCAGGATGGCTAGAAAGCTAAAAATTGGTTATAATTGGAGATATAGTTATAGCATAACAAAAAATAGAGAAGACAAGCACAGTGATAGACACTTTCTAAATACAAAATAAACAAAGTTAGAATAAATCCTGTAGGACTTTAACACTCTTATTACACAAAGCACTTGTTTAGCTTGGTTTAAATTAAGGAAGTTCAAGTAAAACAAGTTTCCCATCTTTTTGTCCTATCTGTTGCACCATATTTGTTCTTCCCTTTTTCCCAAATTGCTAGAGAGATTCTGGGTAGATTTGTGGTTGGTATAACAGAGGAAGAAGAAAGGATTCAAAATCATACTTGATGCATTTTTAAAAATGTATTTTGCTAACAGTAATCTTTCACCATTTTATTTTGCAAGCAATAGGCTTTTGTTACAAATAATAGCCATATTATAGTTGAGTTCATACATATTAAAATCAAATCATTATTATGGTCAAAGACCAGCATAAGAAAAGTGAGGTACAGTCAGGTAGGAAGCATATAAAAAACATCAGAGTCTAAAAATAATAATTATAAAAAATAAAAGATTAAACCAAAAGTATATATAAAAACAAAAGCCTGAATACATCACAGTATAAAGCACTCTAGTATGATGAGCGGAGTGCTCATTAAAATAGTTTATGGCACAGGTCTGAAGATTTTTAAATGCTATTTTGCAGAACCTAGCAAGATTATATGTTGTAGCAGAGCTGATATTTGAAAGCAGCAGGGAGCTGTAGAATTGTCCTGTGCACCTTAGGCATTTTATTTATTTATTTATTTATAAAATTTATGCAGTAATTATGAGATGAGGCTAGTATAAATGTCTTTGGAATGCAGGCACTAGAGAAGCACACACACTCTGTTGTTTTTGTGCATCCAGTCATTATCTCTCTAGTCAGGGAGAACTGAGAAAAGAGCATGCCATGTGCCAAACTAAAGGCTCTCTGGTGTTTAGGGTGCTTCAAGATTAGTTAATTATGTCGTAGGGAAGACAGAGTTGGATCGTTGGATTCACTGGCAATAAAGGTTGTGGACCTAGATAGGTCTAGTTGGTGCTCTGTGTTCTCCACAAGCTGTTTAATGAGTGCTTTGGCCTGATTTATATCCCTTACTGAGAAAAAGACCTGGAGAGAAACCCAAAGATGATATTTTAGTCGCCACTGTCTTTTTCCTACAAGTCATGTTTTAATTATAGTATGTTGCTCTAAGCAGACATAATTCAAGTATGGCTCAGCTAAGAGAACTTCTCAGATTTGTCTTCCCTGTTCCAAAGTTGTCGTATCTCATAGATTAACTTATTTAGTCTATGAGCAAATGTAGGTCTGGTGTGAGCATCTATTATGTTGCTAGTTTTAAACCAAAGAACCAGTCATTTAATATTTGAAAAACCTTGTAGTTAAATTTTTAAATATAAAGATGGCAATTGAAAGCACCTTGTTTTACTAATAAACTATTTATAGATCTTTGGATTTAAATCAAAGAAATTCACAATGCAATGTTTTTACATAAATATTGTTCGGTGAAAAATAGAAATCTACATTATACTCATCTGTAAACTAACCACCTTATTGCTTAGTATATATGACTAACGACTCTTAATTAGAATGATCTAACTCATTGGATTTGTTGAAGAAATGTTGAAACAACATTTAATGGTGCAGTAGGTTTATGTTGTGGCTACCCAGAGTCACTTGTGTGAGATGGGCTGCTGAATAACAACAACAACAACAACAACAACAATAATAGTAACAGTAACAACAACAGAGTTGGAAGGGACCAACATCTAATTTCTAATACTTCTATTCTATTCTATTCTATTCTGGTCTGGTCTGGTCTGGTCTGGTCTGGTCTGGTCTGGTCTGGTCTGGTCTAGTCTAGTCTAATATTATAATTATATATTATATATTTATATATATTATATATTATTATATATTATACTATATTATAATTATATATTATAATTATATATTATAATTATATATTATAATATTATAATTATATTTGATGTAATTTCTAATACTAGATTAGAAGTGTCAGAAATTAGATGAATGGATATAAGATTATGGGTATACTAGAATATACTATGTGTATTCTTTAGAAATGAAGGCACATTTAAATCATTTACATGATTAGAAAAGAGAGAAAGAGTGTAATATTGCTTTGTATTTCATCTTGGCTATTTTACAGAAATTGTTTTACAGTAACTTGATAATAAATAATAGGAATAAATTATCAGGTGATAAATGCTCCCTACCATTGCTTTAAAGTACATTTTGCAAGTCAAGATTCAAACAAACTCAAGCAAGGCCCTGGTACTCGCCCAATATAATCTTTCCCTTTGAAGAATTGAACTGTATGCTGTAATCAAAACTTCCTTTATCTTCCATTTCAAAAGCAGCTTTTTGAAGAACGCGGGGGATCTAAAATAGAATTGTTCTTTTCCATCCAATGAGCAGTAAATCATGTTCATATTTGATTTATTATGAAGTTGGAAAGTAGAAATAATTAGGTCTGTAATAAATGGCAAAATTATCTCTTCATCAGGTCAAGTTTTATTTACTACTGAAAACATATCTAGTTTTATTTGATTGAACCTGACTTTTAATCTGTCTTTTCTAGGTTCAGTACTTCACGACAAACACTAATGTGGATCCCTGACTCCTTTTTTTCCAGGTATTTTGCCATTTACTTAATTATGTCATTTTTACTTGAAAGAAGCTTCAATGAGACTAACTCCCTGTTAAATGGGAAACCCTAATAGATTAGGTCAATAGGTTTCGGTTTTTGTTTCTATCTTACATTGTGAAACTTTATTATTGAATTTTGTCTTGTAACAAAAATACCAAGCAACCTGGCTCCCTTTCTTATTATGTTCTCTGTATTAAGAAACAAGAATTAATAAGTTGAGGGAACTTTGCTGTCTTTTGGATTATGTAAAATGCAAATAATTTTGTCTGACATCTTTGAAATGAAATTTTTAACTGCACTCTTATTTTTTATTTTTCTAACTGTACTACCATATTTAGACCAAAATTGTCTGGAATACGTTTTAACCTTTTTTGTGTTATTGATTCTTTTGATTTATAATATAAACGCTGAACTGAAATAGCTGGTGTACATTTTATTATATCATGGAAGAATCTATTGCTCTGTAGTTTGTACAGCAAATTGAGGATTACATTTTGTGACTGATATTTATAGACAGAATTTGAACAGGATGCTGCCTAGTTAACTGAGTTAGTAATACTCTAATAGCTGCTATTTTCTGCAGTCAATATTTTCAGTGCAGATGGCAGAGGGAGAGGATATTGAACTCCTTTCTCATAATGCTGTTCCATCTCCACCATAGTTACTGCCTATGAGATTCCAGTTATGTATTACTGGTAGCAGAAGAATGAGTTTCAGAATGAAAATGGCAGGTAAATAAAGGATGAACCACTGCAAATCTTAGGTCCTTGAGTGCACGGGGGCTATTAAATTCTATTAAGATCCATAATGAAATTATAAGCCTTCTTATAGTTTGAAATTTTACTTGGGACTTTTTATTCCTAATTCTTATGAGTAGAAATGGCTAGAAATAACAGCTGCCTTTCTCTTTCCCTCATTTCAGCCAGCTTCAGATGTATTCACTATCTTTCTGAGGTTCATTTTACTTCCATAAGAGTCCTCCATAATGAAATCCCTGAGGGCTCAACGTCTTAGTCCCATAGTGTGGTGACTGGAACCATCCACTCAGAAATGAGTGAAACAGTGCTTTCAACGCCTGGACCTTGCAGACCAACTAAAAACATATTTTGGATGGTGATTATCTGCTGATATTCAGCAGTTGGCCTTTCTTTGTCTTAAGTCTCACCGTTTGGTTATCAACAAGAGCAACCAGTGAGGAGTTTCTGTCCCATGCTCAGATGTGAACATTGATTGAAAAGGGTTCACATTTCTTCTTCCAGAGCCCTTTACAGCTACCATTCCATAACCTACCATAAAAGTTTGGAGACTGGGTAGTAGTTACGAAGTTTTAGGTAGATCCTAAATTTACCTCTTACAAAAGGGTTACACCAGGGCCGTCTTTAAGGTTTTTTCATCAAACATGCTCTTTGCTATAAAGAGTGATTAGAAGAAGGAGGACAATCTTAAAAAAAAAAGGTTCTTTAGTATTTTATAATTCTTTTCTAACCTTATTTTTGTGTAATCATTACAGAAATCTGAGCTGTAAAGACATTACAGGTAGTCCTCGACTTACAACAGTTCACTTAGTGACCCTTCGAAGTTACAATGGCACTGAAAAAAGTGAGTTATGACCCTTTTTCACACTTATGACCGTTTCAGCATCCCCATGGTCTCGTAATTTGAATTCAGATGCTTGACAACTGATTCACATTTATGACGGTCACAGTGTCCCTGGATCATGTGATCACCTTTTGCAACCTTCTGACAAAGTTAATGGGGAAACCAAATTCACTTAACAACCGGGTTACTAACTCAACTGCAGTGATTCACTTAACAACTGTGGCAGGAAGAATTATAAAATGGGGCAAAACTCACTTAACAAATGTCTCACTTAGCAACATAAATTTTGGGCTCAATTGTTGTAAGTTGAGGACTACCTGTAAAAAATGTAGTTCCATCATGGCTTGTGCTGATGAAACCTGAACACAGAAAATGTGTGTGTGTGCTTAAATTTACAGAATGGACTTTTCTGTATCTAGAAAAACTTACCCAACTACTTCTACTATGCAATGCTCTTCATCCTTTGCAAATTTGTTTTGATTGGCTGTGGGAATAATACAGGACATGATTTAGGTGCAATGTGGATGAAATTATAGTTGGCAGAAATCACCTTCTCCCTTATGGGAGATAACTTGCAACCCAAAACATTTAGTAACAGTAACAGAAACAGAATTGGAAGGGACCTTGGAGTTTATCTAATCCAACCCCCACTCAAATAGAAGATCGATACTATTTTTGGCAAATGACTGTTCAGTCTCTTAAAAGCCCCCAGTGATGGGGCACCCACAGCTTCCAAAGGCAATTTGTTCCACTGGTTGATTGTTCTCATTGTTAGAAGTTTTTGTCCTTAATTCCAGGAATTTGTCTTGTCTCCAGGTGCTTTGTTAAATAAATTGGCTGCCTCTTCCTTGTGGCAGCCCTTGAAGTATTGCAAAGACTGCTGTCATATTACCCTTGCGCCTTCTTTTCACTAGACTAAGTATACCTAGTTCCTGCAATTGTTCTCTGTATGTTACAGCTTCTAGGCCCCTAATCATCTTTGTTGCTCTTCTCTGAACATTTATTTGGTTCATCTTTTTTCTGTCTCTTACTCAGATTAGATTGTAATTTAGATTTGTTGATTTCAGTTTGTTGAGTGGGAGAATTTCAACACTGAAAGACGAAACTGGTGCTGTGAGTATTTTGCTTTTTTAATTGTATTATAATGTGAAACTAGAATAGATTTTCTGATAAAAATGTTGGATTCAGAATAATTTATGTAACCTTAACTGAATAAATGCAAACGTGTTATAACTGTAAGTCAGTATAAGGTAATGTACTGTATGGTGTTGACTTGCAATAATGCTTCAGAGAGATAGTTTGGGGTGAAACCGGTTACCGAAACAGCTTGTTTTAAAATCTGAATACTGTAGATTCTAGCAACCTGTTTGACAAGCTCAAAACTCAAAAAATTGAACAAAAATTGAAATTTGAATGCATGTTTAAGTTACACCCACTGAAATAAATATGACTTTAACATGTATAATTATGACAGGATTGATTTCCTGATTTAAAAAGTCCTCACAGGCAAATAAATCATCTCTCTCTTCTTCTTTGTAGATATTTATTGATAGAGATCCTGCAGCATTTGCACCAATTTTAAATTTTCTTCGAACAAAGGAATTAGATCTGAGGTAAGTTAGATTTTTGTATTAAACTGTTTCAGGAAGAAAGTAATTAAAATAGTGTTAAGATCACTTAAAATTAGTTTTAAAAATCTGGTTCTTGTGTGTAAATGTATTGTTTACAGTACTGTTTCCTTTGGTTACACAAAGAATCTATTTTCCCAAGCCACATTCAGAATTTGTAAGGAAATATTTGGGTTCTAACGAGTTGACAATAGTATTTTTATTCTATTTTCTTTATTTTGCAGAGGAGTAAGTATCAATGTACTCAGACACGAAGCAGAATTTTATGGAATCACACCATTAGGTAAATATATGTATATATATATCTATATATTTGAATCATTCACTAAATTGAACTTGGCAACTAGTTTAATTCTAGGTAGTCCTCGATTTACAACAGTTCATTTAGTGACTGTTGAAAGTTACAATGGCACTGAAAAATGTGACTTACGACCATTGCAGCAGCCCCATGATCGCATGAATAAAATTCAGATGTTTGGCAACTGACTCATATTTATGACGGTTGCAGCATCCCAGGTTCATGTGATCACCTTTTGCAACCTTCTGACAAGCAAAGTGAATCGGGAAACCAGATTCACTTAACAACTGTGTTACTAATTTAAAAACTGCAATGATTAACATAACAAACGTGTTAAGAAAAGTTGTAAAATGGGGTAAAATTTACTTAACAAATTTCTCAACATGCATTTTGGGCTAAATTGTAGTCATAAGTTGAGGACTACCTGTATTTTTTTAGTGTATGTTAGGAAATCAGAATGGCAATTGAAATCTATATATTTAACAATGTTGAGATAAAAATAGCCAGCCAAAGATTTTTTTTTTCTGAAAAATATCGAGATACCTGAGCGAAATATGTTCTATTTCTTCGTCAGCTTTGAACTGCAGCCACACAGTTCCTTTTGGAACGCATCATTTCATTTCCAGAAGCCATTGTAAGAAATGATGCATCATCCCAGGATAACCGCCAGCAGTAACCATTTTTTTCTCTTCTATGATTTTAATCTTCATATACTACGCTACACGATGGCATTTTGTGCTTATTGTTGTTTTACAAGAGATATACTTAGTTCTTCAGAAATATTAGTGGCTTTCTTAATCCACCAGAATTTATTTCTGTGGATTTTTTTTTTCCTGTCTGGGTTTATAACCTTTATGTTTGATAATATTAGTTGTGTAAAGCACATCAGGTCACTTGAAAACCCAAATTAATAAAATACATTTTTTTTAAAAAAAAAAGTGGTATTCTAGAGTCTGAAAAATTTCCAAATTCTTCTTACCCAAATATTTGAAATATATGGGATCTGAGCTCATCTTTGAAATTAATGTAGATGTGTTTTAAGTTTATTGTTTGCATATTTCAAATATAATATAACATATCCACTTGTTTTCTTGAAAAAAAAATCTATTAGAAATTATTTTGAAGTAACCTGTTTTATTGTGCATTTATTGGAAGTACAATTCTCTTTCAGTAAGAAGATTGCTTTTATGTGAAGAACTTGAGCGTTCCTCTTGTGGCAGTGTACTCTTTCATGGATATCTCCCACCTCCAGGTACTTCTCTATGTTTCAACTGATAGGTATCTTGGGCTTTTCAATTGTTGAGATTTTTCAGCTATTTTAAAAGAATAGTATCAGAGTTTGCTCTGTGACTTCCATATTTAATAGATGATTATGTCCACCTTCTATATGAGAATCTTATTAGGCTCTTTTTACAAACTGTTCTATTTCACTGATATTAGTTCAACGCATATTTTTCTGTGTACTGTTAACACCGATGATACCTTTAAAGGTTAACTTTGATTATTTGTTTCTCTGATGTTATAAAGTCAAGAGTGATGAACCTTATCCATCTGCACCTCCTCCTCATTTTTCCAGACAAAAGAGTATTTAGTCTTTAGTTCTGGAGCACTGTAGTTTGTACGAATCACTGTGGCCCTCTCTGGAAATATACTTGTATACAATGTCTTGGAATTTGGGCACCAAGTGAGTTGTTAATTACAGTATATTATTTTAGGACCATAAAGAGGTTTACTTTGCATTGTGACTCCTGTGCTGTTTTAGAGGATCCCTGATGTCCACAGGGGAAGATTTGGGCAAACTATGGTTTTAAAGTTGTAATTCTTTTATTTATATCTTAACAGTTAGGCATAAGAATGAGAAACAATGATACCAAATTAGAGACATATCCTTTCTGTCTTAGGCATTCCAAGTCGAAAAATCAATGGTTCTGCAGGCACATCTACAGATGGTAGAATACCTCAGAACGGCTCTGAAGGTGAGGTGCGAGCAGGCAATTTGCAGCCTTCACTAACTGGTACTGGTGAAGATACAGTTAAGCTAGGTGAGAAAAATTTAGAATGTTGTAATAAATACACATGATTCTTGCCTCATATGTTTGTGGTTGAAAATATTGAGTGCAGAACTATGTCTTAATTTGATTATTTAGTGTTGACATTGGGTATCATCATGAACATAGAAATTAGGCTTTCAGTTGCTAGTAATTTTTTAAGACTCCATTTTAAAAAATTGTACTATACATAAAGCGCCTGAAAGGAGGCCAATGAAGTACATATCTTCAGTTTTGAAGGCAGTTTGGATTCAAAGAGTAAGGTGCTGCACATTCACAATTAAAAAATGGAAAGTATTTAATCTAAATGGAAATACTAATTGCATTGTAAGGCTCCTGGAAATTCCATTCATCTTCATATTTTAACTTTTGAGATTTCCTAGGCCACAAGTCACCATATATTCATGTCCATCTTGTTAGCATTAAAAGCCATAGCATTAAATTTCAAAGCCCTGTATTTTGTGCTAATATTAAATTACATATTTGCGTAATCACAACATGGAATTTCAGAATATACAGTGGGATTGTTCTGTTCATTGAAATAATTATAATTTATATCTTCATCTGTGTCTTTTCTTTTTTTAAAACCACCACCACAACAGGGTTTCCTGTGGATCCTCGAAAAGTTTTGATAGTGGCTGGCCACCATAACTGGATAGTAGCTGCATATGCCCACTTTGCAGTTTGTTACAGGTAAGCATAAATTACTAACACTGATTGTGTCACTGTGCCATTTATAAAGTATTAATTAAATGCACAGTGATAGAAGTTTTTAGGTAAACACAGTTCATCATCTTTAATGGTCTAAAATTCAGCATGGAAATCTTCATCATTCTGTTCCTTCATAATTATATTATAAAACTTATTTTCCAAGGATGAGACATTTTGCTCAATATTAAGCCACTTTATTTAAAATAAGGTGGGGGTTTTTCTCTGAAGTACACAGAATCAGGTCATGGAGGAAATGGACTCTCCTACTTCATGTTTTCTGAGAAAGAAATCCACGTTACTAATATATGTGTTGCTTCCAGTTGTTTCACTAGAAACTTTTAATGAATCTGAAAAGTGATGGCAAACCTTTTTGGGACCGAGTGCCGAAAATGTGGCACTAAGTGCAAAAAAGGGAAGCACTTCTCGCTCGACGAGGAAGAGGAGCCCGCTGGGTAAGGTACTTTGGTTTCTGACATGCATGTCTTCCGGTTACTGCCACGCATGCACATGTGCTGATCAACTGGCTGGTGTGCACGCTCGCACCAGAAAACGGAAGACCAGCTCTTCCAGTTTCCAGCACTGCCACATGCACAAAGGCCAGCTGATCATCGCATGCGCATGGACGCCAGAAACCTGGAAGAATGGGCAACGCCATGTGTGCCAGACGACATGGTTCCGCGTGCCACTTCGGGCATATGTGTCATAGGTTTGCCATCACAGGTATATATTCTTTGCCAGAATATATAAATGACAGAAATTTTATAGTATGTTATATTAGATATCGTTAATAAAATATGTTTTCATAAATTGCTTTAATTCTTTTATGTAAGACATATATTAATATGAACTTCTGTGTGATTGTAAGAGCCTGAAAGCCACTATCTTCAGTGTACATTAAAAAAGAATGCAGCACTGTGCTGCTATGTGCCCAGTCTGGCATATTAAATGGCTTTTCATAATTAGTAAGTAATGTTTCTAAATCATAGAATTATAGTGTTGAAAGAGGCAATTTAAACATAGGCCTGTCCAGCTCAGTGCAGAAATTCAAGCATCTAGAATCCACTCAAACATATCCAGTATAAAGGAATCTACTAGTCTGAGTAATTGGTTCCTGTAGCAATCTGCTGGTACTGTCACTACATTTGACTAACTACTATATGTTACTCAGAGGATTATGTGCTTGTTATATAGCAATTCTGAATACAAAGATACGGATTTGATTGATAATATTCCATCGTCAGTTTCTATTCTTAGTGCTCACATACCTAGATTTTCTCCATGATAATCTGCCTCTAGTCTGCTCTTTCAGGTCTTCCAATGGAGCAACCATTGCCATAGTAACAGAGTCCATCCATCATAGTAAACTTGTAGTCCTATAGTGAGAAAGTGCTGTACCATGTGTTTGATAGACACTGCTTATGGAGATTGTCATTTTAAATCATTCAGTCTCTTTCAAAGCAATAATTATATTCAAACTCCAGAAAGACCTGAATTGAATTTTTGAATAAATTTCTCTATAAAATTAAATGATCAGTACAGGTAGGCCTTGACTTACAACAGTCCATTTAGTGACTGTTTGAGGTTACAACAGTACTGAAAAAATTATTACTTATGATGCTTATGATCACTGCAGCATCCTCATGGTCACATAATCAAAATTCAGGTGCTTGGCAACTGACTCATATTTATGATAGTTGCATTCTCCCAGCATTATGTGATAACTTTTTGTGACCTTCTGACAAACAATGGGGAAACCAGATTCACTTTACAGCTGTGGTACTAACTTAGCAACTGCAGTGATTCACTTAACAACGGTGGCAAGAAAGGTCATAAAATGGGGTAAATCTCACTAAACAAGTATCTCATTTAAAAATAATTCCTATTTAGAAAAACCTGAAAAGCACTTTGGATTTCTTAATAATGCCATTTTTCATTTCCTGAATTAAGTTGTACTGTTCATGGGATTATAGTAATAGCAACATGGCTACTTTCTATTGTAAAGTGTCATACCTCAATTTACATGTTTAAGAATAAATCTCTACTTGGGCTGTGCAGAATGTTTTGAATACTGATCATATGTCTTTCAATGGGCTGCTTTGACCTCATTGGAAGTTTTACACGATGTTGTTCCAATCTCATTATTTAGATACCAGATCATTTCTTGCAATGGGTTGGAAGAATATTCCATCAATATTCAAAATGATTTGAGCTCAAGTCATGTTTTACACCTTATGTATGCACCAGCATATATATTCCTTCAGGGGTTAATACAAATTAAGGTAATAGGATGCCCTTGTAAAAATGAAATAGCTGTCATTTTCCTCTGGAACTCCATATGAAATTATTCTGAGGATTTCTAACATTTATAGCACATGATTCCAGTATGATTTATATTGCCGGTTTGCATGCAATCAAGTTCCTAGCTAATATGGTCACATCTTAGTAGAAAGATAGGATGTAAATCAAACAAATAATAAAAAAAAATCAGGATTGTCATTATGCAAAGTGCTGCAGTGAGTGAGCTGATTTTGTTAGCTTTATATGCACTGTCACTTGACTCTTCTTTTCCTTGAATAACTTTTAGTAACCATTATGCCAAGTTGCAGCAGCATAAAGAGATTAGATAATATGCCTGTTTTATCTGAAAGGAACCTGTTTTTTTCTGTTCTCTTTAGCTTCTTTATACAGTATAAAATCTTTTACATGGTTTTAAGAAATATACATTTATCTTTTCTTACATCTTTCCGCCTTTCCCATCTATCTTTTTGTGCATTACACTGAAATTATGGAGGTAGGCACTTTCTCATTCTTGATTCTGAAGACATAATCTCTGAGAAATATTGGAAGATAATCATATTTAATTCCCTTTTGTGGTTCTAGAAATTCTAATGATTCTGCTATTTCATGTGCTTATTTGAGAAAATTACATAGGTATTGGAGAAAATATTTGGTTTTATTCTACACTGAAATGCGTCTTTTAAATAAACCAGAATTAAGGATTTGTTGTAAGTCAGTGATTTGTGACAGCATCTATTTAAATTTTATCTTGTAGGAGTTAATTCTGAGGTTCTTTAGTATTTTAACTTATCTGTAGCATATAGGATTGAGTTTCCAACCATTTTTCTGGCTTCTGGTGATTAGACAACTCATTTGTACTGAAGTACCTCTTAGAAGGCCAGCCCTAAGAAACATCTGTTCATATGTCTTTTTCCTTAGAATTAAAGAATCCTCTGGGTGGCAACAAGTTTTTACAAGTCCTTACTTAGACTGGACTATTGAACGTGTGGCTCTAAATGCAAAGGTTGTTGGTGGTCCACATGGTGACAAAGATAAAATGGTTGCTGTGGCATCCGAAAGCAGCATCATTTTATGGAGCATCCAGGACGGCGGTAGTGGTAGCGAAATAGGTGAGCGTGTGTTGTGTTTCACGTCTTAATATACTGATATTTAATATGGCTATACTTTTCTTTTCATAGGTTGAATTGGAGGGACTTGCAGTAAACTATTTTTTTTACCAAGAACATATTACTGAAATATTGTTTCTTAATATGTGCTGAATCTTAATCGATTATGAGCAGCTGTTCTATATTTGATCATAGTCAAATCGAGAAAACACTCAATTAAGAAGATCACATACTCCCGCCTTCCTATTCACCGAAAACTAATTTATTTTTAAAAACTGTCAATTTACTAATTCTGAGCTTGTTAAATAATTTTACAAAATCAATGATATTTACTCCACTAACAGAGCAAATGGAACACAGCGCACGTGTATTACTTATGTAAGTGTGGGTGTGATTGATTTATTGCATTGATTTTATAATGATTTAATAAGAAAGAGTATTCTCTTTTGGACACTGCTACCAGCCCATTTTTCTTGCAATGTTAACAGCCCTGCCTTGGGAGAGAGAAATAATGTTCTCTTGAAAACAAAAACAAATCAGAAAAACAATGTGTTGTTACATATACTCTTCAGAAACTGACACCATCTATGGAATATTATCAAGCTTGGCATCTCCTGTTTCTCCCTTCACTGTTACTTACATAATAAGCTGGTACTAGATTGCTGCTATAAGCAATATTTTACAGAGAAATCCCCTTAAGACAAGCATCTGTCACTACTTTTACCATTGTCTTCCCTCTGGATGGCATTATGACTGTTGAGCTTAAGTAGGAGTGACATTTTAAATTCCTTCAGACTATTCATGCTGTCTTCCTTGATTTCCCCAAACTTCCTCCAGAGTAATTATTTCTAGTTGTTTCTTTCCTTTTTCTTGTTGCCTGCTTTTTATGTATGCTGCTGAAAATAGAGTAAAACCTCAAGGAAGGTCATATGGCCCGAAAAATGATTTGGCATTTACTATTATTTGGTATTTATTTATAACAGACTCAATCTGTGCAGTTTGACAATTCTGAGTGGCTTACACTATATATTTTAATATATTTTAAGATTTCTGCATGTTAATGTGAAATATTTTAAGTACAGAATAAATGAAACCTTAAAGTCACTTTAGGTACCAGACTTCTTTACAGGCCAAAACCATAGAATCTGCTGTCTTTATTTTAAAGTAATACAATACCTTTTTGTTGTTAATTGGTCCTTCATAAAGCTTAAAGATAGAAGTGTTCTCTGTGTAGATTTTAATAGAAAAGGTAAATTAAACACCCAGCCATATATAAATCTGGGCATGTTTGCATTTCTATCAAATACCACTTTAGCAATTCTCAGTGGCTAACACAATGTAAGTATTTGAACATAAGATCCTTTATATTTTAATTTGATTTTTTAAAAACTAGGGCTTGACTATTTGAGGGGCCATCTTGTCATCAAATGTTTCTGCCTATTTGGCATGGACAGACTGGACATGCTTAAGCAATGTTAATTAAACAATGACATTTTGTGGAATCCAAGCAATTTTGTGGAAGCATTCCTTTTCTCTCATGGCAACTGCCCTATGAATGATGTCCCCACCCCCAGAGATTTGGGTGTCTCCCACCTAAACAAATTTCCAGAAATGATTAAAAGTCTGGTTGTTCTCTCAGAGCTTAGGACAGAGGGAACACCTATAGTTTCTGGTTTTGGTTTGTGTGTGTGTGTGTGTTACTACAGACTTCTGGTTGCTTGTGGGTGTTTTGGACATAGGTTGTTTTTTTCTTTTAGTTATAACCTTTTCGGAGTCACTGAAGAGTCGGCTGACCTCTAAATCAAATAACTAAGAACAAAATAAGTGAATCTTACCTTAGTCATGGCTGATCTAGCCTCAGCTGAAACATAGTCATGGCTATGTACCAAGACATAAGTATTTATACCAACCAGTCTATAATTAAATACTGTATATTATAAGAGAGGCAGTGATTACTAATGATATTGTTATACTTTTCAAAAGCATTTTTAATTGGATATTGCAATTATTTTAACTTAAAATTTCTTAGACCCTTTTGTGCTTTTACTATACATCTGTGTGTGGTATTGTCTCTCCTGATAGGAATCTTTAGTCTTGGAGTCCCAGTAGATGCTCTTTTCTTCATTGGTAACCAGTTGGTAGCCACCAGTCATACAGGAAAAGTGGGTGTATGGAATGCTGTGACTCAACATTGGCAGGTACATATGAACAGAATTTCTTGCTCCTGTACCTTATTAGTATTCAAAAAAGGACATCAACTTTTTATCAATATATTTGTTCATCTTTAATATATTTTACTATTGCTGAAAGATCTGTAATGTTTCAAGTTTTATCATTTAGCTAGCAAGAGTTGTTGTAATCATTTAATTATTTTGCAAGAAAATTATTTCTTTATAATAGGAAAGATGTTTGCCAAAGATGGAGCTGACTCCTGTTATTTATTTATTTTTAATCTGGAAATCAGCGTTTAAGACTTATTCCTGTTCTGTAGAAGTGACCACTCCTTACAGAGGCAAACCACAGATTTTCTCATGGCTCCAACTTGAGGGACAAACACAAAACATAAATGAGGAGGAGAAGGTAGTCTAGGAAAGAGAGCAAGATGTAATCAAATCAAGCCTGTCCCAGTGATCTAATTGGTTTGCTGAAGACAAGCTGCAGCCAACAGGCAGCGTGATAGCTGAATATTAGAATCCAGGAGCACTCAGTCTTAAGCAGTTGCCCAGACGTGTAAATAGGCTGATCCAAGAGGCAGAAGAGTTTCTGGAGACAGTGATGCAAAACAAAGGAGTCAAGCAATCCTGGCAGCAAGCATCCTTGCAATCCAACCAACCCTCTCAGCTTTATTGATTTTCCTATGGCACTTTTTTAGATGGAATAGGTATCAGGCGGGGTTGCTCATGTGAAAAAAATGAAAAAAAAGTGGAAGGAGGAGAAACCCAAGGAAGTCCAAGAAGTGGCTATTATGTATCTGAAACCCCTGGCAAGTAAATCTGTTCTGCAGGTGGTTGGGAGTAAGGCATACCTGTGAGGATGAGCAAGCAGGGGATGCTGCTATAATATCATCTTCCCAGATGTACAACAGATCTCTTTGGAGCTGATTGATCTCATTGCAAGGGTGGTTGAAACTCTTAATATGGGAGTTCCACTAATAGATATTTACAAGGCAGCACCAGAGCTGAACCATCTAAATCATGAAGCATTATGAGGTAGATCGGTTTACCTCTGCAGATGTAATCGTTGGGCACATGATGCTATAGAGCAGGAGTTGACCATTTCTGTTAACCATTTCTGGGAATGCTGCTGGATTCATCTTTTATGACTGACAACAATAGTTGGACTTAATATGAAATACTTTTCTTGTCACTAATCTACCAAAAAGGGGAAAGATCCAGAGATGTTTCAAGAGGGACCAAGAGTCAAATTGTTACCTACTGTTTTGTGTTTGTTATTATACATTTTTCTTTCATTTCCCAATTATTTTTGCTGGTGGCAAGATTTTATTTTGTTACAGTGAATTGGTTAATAAATGAAAAATGGAACTACAATCAGCTGAAGTCATGCATGCTGCTAAAAGGAAGGGTTTCTTCCAGGGGACAGGAAGAAGTCTTAAGCTCTGCTGTTTTGCTAGAAGAGGTAGAGTTAACCCATTCTATTGAACTTTTCAGTAGCCAGGAAGGTTTTTCATGGTTAGTCAAACTATGTTTGTGTAAAATCCTGAGGAATTTAGAAATTCTATCATCTACCTGAAAGTTTCTCAACTAATGATACATCATTTCTCAAAGGTAGCTATTTTATATTTCTGTTCTCAAATGCTGTGCAATTTTTATACATTATGCATTCTGACAGTGGAAATAGAGATTCTTGGATTATATTCAAGACTGAGAAGCATTCATGCAAGAAGCAAACCTGGTAACACAACCAGATGGTTGTCTCTATAGCTCAGTGTAAAGAACTAAGAAAATCCAAGAGACTGCCATGTAATTTTCAAGAGGCAAAAATGACCTAAGGCATAGACTTGGGATACTACATCACTGGTTGAATAAATCCTGATTTTACACATAAGCGACTGTCATGCCAATAAGTACTACAGGGAAAATTCAAGAAACCAAGTGATATAATTGTTGAAATCTTACAGGTGTCTCCTGAATATAGCTGAAATCCCTTTTAAAGTTTTATTTTTTGGTAGTTTGCATAATTCATTCTAAGGATTTAGGTAGTAAACTAAGGTAGTCTGCCCATTCTCAAGCAAAATCCTGGTAGCCAAAATCTGGTATTCAAATAGTGTTGAAATAGAACATTTTGGGCATCGATTATTTACATAATATATTAAAAGTGGACATGTTTGCCAATTTAAGGTGCTACAAAATTGCAATTACAAGACAGAAAAATAAAATGATGATTTTGATAGGCCAGAAAAGTGAAATGAAAAATAATCGCATGAAATTCCAGAGAAATATTCAAAGTTCTTAGTGTAAGAAACAAGTGAAACACAGACGTATAAATCAGTATAAGTAAGCTGATATGGCTAGAGTGCATGTGAAAACAATCTTGGAATTATAGTTCATCTCAAGTTGATTATGTGCTAGTAAAATGAATCACTGCTAAAAAGGCAATTGCATCTTTATGCTGCATCAGTAAATGTAGATTATAGGAAACAACTCCATTGCATCAAATTAGAGGAAATAAAGTTCTAGTTGAATATTGAGGAAATCTTTCTAAAATGTAACATCCATTTGATAGAAGAACCAATTAGGAAATTGATCTCAGTAGATGAAATGACCTCTTTCAACTTAGTAATTTTACGAGTATCTTTAAAAATCTGCTTTTAAAAACCTAATATAGCAGTTGAAACTAGGAGCTATGTTTTTCTTTATCCTATTATCCTATCTTTTTTAGTTCTATATAATTAAGCTGTATTAATAATCACTTCCTTTTTCCCATAGTCACTTACTCATTGATTCCAATCACAAGTTTGCTGTCCTCCCCTGTATTGGTCTCATTTACCCAAGCCTAGCAAAGGTCTGTTGTTTTAGAGGGGAAGTTGGCTATCATGGTTCCTTTCTCCTTCCAGATTTTATTCCCCCCATCCCCTTTCTGAAACAATATAACTTTGTCATCTATTTGAGTGAGAATTGTTTTTGCAGTGCCTTCTTCTGTTGGCTTCCATCTTACTTTTGAAGGCTTTCTAGAAGTTTTTTTCTGAGTACCATCAGTGCTTCCTTTCTAGCTTTCTGGGCTTTTTCCCAGTGGTGAAATCTGAAATCTTGCTTTCTAGCAAGGCTAAACTGCATGGCACAGCTGAACTTGGGTAATACCGGTTCTCCTGAACAGGTAGCTTTTTTTAACTACCGGTTCGATCGAACTGGTAGCTTTTTATCACTACAGGTTCGCCCGTTCCGGAGGGAACTGGTAGCATTTCACCCCTGCTTTTTCCTCTTACGCAGAATTGTTCTCCTTCTTCTGTCATCTTCCACTCCTGACATCTTCCTCCCTGCCTACCTGGCAGTGTGTCAACTAACTTTTGAGACTGCAGATGAGAGAAGAAAAAAAACTTCCCATTTTTTTCCCCCCAGCTCATCTACCCAGACCTTTTAGACTACAGTCTGCCATTATCCAGCTTACTTTGACTCATTCTGTCTCTTTCATGTGCATCTGGTACTGCTGTATTGACACCTAAAGGTGGTGTATCTTTCATGTTTCTCTCTGCTGTCTTGGCAGTCCTTAGCCTTTTCTTACTTGTCTGCAGTATGTATATGTGCACATGAATATACACAGATACACACACACACACACACACACACACACACACACACACACACACCTTTCCCAACACCCATGCTTTTACACATGCATATTATTGTGTTATAGTATTAATTCAGTAACTTGAAAATAATTGTTGCAACACTGTGGTATAAGGGTTCTTTCAGAGGTTTTACAAGAAAATTGTGAGAAAGAAATCTTTAAATTTAATATAATTTCAAATTGCTCCAGTTTAATCTTCATAAAACATATGCATTTAGATAATATGGCTCATTTGTAGTGCTACTCCAACACAAAAGCATATGAAACAAAATGGAAAGTTGATGTTTTTATTTTATTTACTAGGTTCAAGATGTTGTCCCAATCACTAGCTATGATACTGCTGGATCATTCTTACTGCTGGGCTGCAACAATGGCTCCATATATTATATTGGTAAGCTCAAGAATCTTTGACAATTAACTTCACACTTCAATCCGATGGCTTATTTAGAGCAGCGGTCCACAACCTTTGGTCCACGGACTTGTACCAGTCCATGGTGCATTGGGAACCGGTCTGCGAAAGCAGTGGGCGAGCTCATACAGCTTCATTTGCGCATGTGCAGGACCTAGGTTGCATGTGAGAAATATCCCCACCACCACCACCACTGCTGCTCCCGGTCTGTGGAGCCAAAAAGGTTGGGGGCCGCTGATTTATGGCAGTTTTACTTTTATCTCTGGAAAGTATTTTTTCACGAATTTTATTGTAAACATTTTAAAGTTCTGAAATGGTTGTTTGGCATTGTAAAATAATTTATATATTTCTTTATTTTGCAGATATGCAAAAATTTCCATTGCGAATGAAAGATAATGATCTTCTAGTGACAGAATTATACCATGATCCCTCTAATGATGCCATAACTGCACTTAGTGTTTACCTTACACCCAAAACAAGTTTGTATCATCTTGATAGAATTGATACTGAAAATGATATTGTCAAATCATCCTGTTGTCAATTGATATTGAATATGAAATTGTCAAATCATCCTGTTTAATTGTCAATTAAAAATATTTAATATTGCATCATTTCAGTTATGGATTTTATGCATTTGGAAATGTCATTCCACCCCTTGTGCTAATATACTCAATGCTATAGCACTTGGAAGAGAGATTTATTACTATTACTATTTGATAAAATTGAATATTTATCTTCAAAACAATTTTTCCCAAATGACAATATTTTTAAGAAATAATATCTGAATTTCAAAATGTCACTTGCTAATTTACATCTTTATATTGTTAGTTTGTAAGTAAGTTGTGTTAATTTTATTATTAGGGAAAAGGTTGAAATGTATAGTCTATCAGAAGTGTTCGTCTTGTACATAACTTGCACCTTCAACAGTATTTCCAATATTTGAAATGATGCATAATACAGTAGTGGCCAAAATTGTGGAAACCTTTTGGAAAATGTGTATTTTTGAGGTTTGATGGCTAATGACACCACTTTTTTGGGGAGTAGTACCATAAAATTATATATCAATGGAAAGATAATTTAATCAAGAATATAATGCTTTTCAACCTTCGTTTGTGAGATAAAAGTGGCTTTTTTTGTGGAATTCTAGATTTTAGGCCAAATTCCTTCAGTCTGCACTGAATAGTTGTTGCACTCAACTTCACAATGTATTTCACCATTTCATCTTGTATACACCCAGATGATTTTCTTCTGTCACATAGGCACACAGTCTCTTAATTCTTCTATCATCACTTGCTGTTGTGCACCTTTTCCTGCCTTTACCAGTGTGGTTTTGTCTCCTTATACCTCTTCAAAAACTTCAAGAAATGTCATCTTTGGTTAAGTTTCCACCAATTTTTCTTCTAATTTCTTTCTAACTGTAGCCTTGTTCACTTAATAATAATATTTTACATCACTTTCTGGGCGACCAGTCAACTCTTTGCACCATTACTTTAATTTTATTACATTTTACAAGTTCACTAAATGAAAGAAGACAAAAAACCCCCAACCAACTTGATAGCGATCACATAACACATTGACAAATATCCTCCTCTCAACTTCAATACATGACATCAATAACTGAATCCTACTGTGATCTGATTGGCTCATTGCCAAAACAAGATGACACCTGATTGGCTCTCTAAACACTCATGCTCATTGACTACAATCAGATGAAGGAAAGCTACCTGATACCAACCTAAGCAAGTTGTGCTTCCTTTTTCTGATTATTTGGCTATATCTTTTCATAGAATACAGATACTTGAACAACTTTTGTTGCATTATATTCTTGATTAAATTATCTTTCCATTGATATATAATTTTATGGTACAACTCCCCCCAAATGGTGTTATTAGCTATCAAACCTCAAAAATACACTTTTCCCAAAAGGTTTCCACAATTATGGCCACTACTGTATATGGGAAGAATGTACTTGTGAATTATAAGTGGAATAAATTTATATTTTACTGACAAAGAAATAAAGGGAGATAAGTATATTGTTGGTAAAATATAAATTCAATACAAAAATAGTTTGTCGCAAAAGCGACTGCCTGCGAAGGCTCCTGGATTGGGGCTGAAAGGTGAAAGCGGAAGCAGTATGCTCCATCCCATAGTTGGGTAGACCAGGTTGCCCTGATAGACCAGTCTCACTGGAAAAAACACTTAAGTGCAATAATTGCTGAAATAATCTTGTAAAGTTAAATGTAAACATCACATCTTTCCTCAACAGCACTCCTGCACCATCTTGGGCAAATATAATTTACTAAAATAATTTCTGTTTCTCATGTTTTTGTGTAGGTGTAAGTGGCAATTGGATCGAGATTGCATATGGCACAAGCTCTGGAGCTGTACGCGTAATTGTGCAACACCCAGAAACAGTTGGTTCAGGACCACAACTTTTCCAGACTTTCACAGTTCACCGTAGCCCTGTTACAAAGATCATGTTATCAGAAAAACATCTGGTATCAGGTAATCTTGTCAGACTAAATGATTTCATAACTTTTTTCTATTATGTGCTCATTTTTTTAAACATTACCAAAATAAAAAAAATGGAACAAGATATAATATACATAAAGGCCAACCTCCGTTTATGTCTCTTAGTTATATGAAATTTAAGGTACGGATATTGAGTGAGCATCAATATTCCTTGTGTGTCCAATCACACTTGGCTAATAAAAAAATCTATTCTGTTCTGTTCTGTCCTGTCCTATCCTAACCCTAAATGAAAAAGAAGTTTATTTTGTGTTATTTTTCACAGCTTTGATCCTTGCTTCTGTCAGGCAGCACTCGTCCTGAATCAAATCACTAGTTACTATCATCCTCTTTCTCTTTGTGAAGGGCATAACTGCATCTCTTGCAGCTTTAGAGTTCTCCTGATCCAATTTCTCTATCACAGAATCCATTTTTTCTTCCCCCAAAGGCTCAGACTCTGCCTTTTTTTTCCCCTTGAGAGAACTGAAAGAATTAACCCTGACCCATCCAACATTGCTTACTAGGTCGTAAAAACTAGAAAAGGGAAGATTTAGCATCATTATTCAAAAAATACCGATTGGTTTAGGTGTGAGATAAAATTAGAATGATAACCTCTGCTTCTTTTTATGGTCATTTTCCTTCTAGTGTGTGCTGATAATAATCATGTCCGGACATGGACAGTGACACGTTTTAGAGGAATGATTTCAACACAGCCAGGATCCACTCCTCTGGCATCGTTCAAAATTTTGTCCTTGGAGGAAACTGAGAGTCATGGAAGTTATTCTGCTGGAAATGATATAGGTAAACAGTTATTAGAATAGTGGTTTAGGAGACTAACCCTATGGAGATCTTCACCTGCCTGCAGATTCTACTGTTGGGATGTGGACAATCCTGTTCTCTAAAGGTTACTGAAATCCTGTCTTCCTACTAGTTCTTCATGCTCCGTATGCAAAGAAAGAGTAGGCACATATGGATATTAAACCTGGATCTTTTGTGCATGCTTATTTCCTTCAACTCAGCTATACTGAATTGGCAAACATTCATATAAGGCTTCTGAGAAAGACGCCAAATTGTCCATGTAGGACAAATATTAAATCAGGCCAGTATAAAGAGAGGGGAGGTGTATATTTGTTACAAAGAAGCATAACAATGTAAAATATTAGACAAATGTAGGAATTATAAAAGATACACAATTTTTTAAAACAACTGTATACACATTATAAAAAGTACAAACCTGAAAATCTAAAATGGAGAAATGGGAGTGTTAGATGGATGTAGAGAAGCATAAAAAGTTAGTACGTGGAAGACAATATCAAAACTATAATTTACACTTTGGGGTAGTTGAGAACTTTTGCAGGAGTGATAATCTTAGAACTTATGCACAGAACTCTATGGTTCTTTATTTAATATTTCATGTAACTCTTGTATACAGCTGAACATCAGTGCTTTTTATTTGGTCTCCTCTTCCAGGTCCATTTGGTGAGCGTGATGATCAACAGGTATTTATCCAAAAAGTTGTTCCCATCACCAACAAACTTTTTGTGAGACTCTCTTCTACTGGAAAAAGGTAAGCGATGCAATTACAATGCTACTAATTAATTAGAGGAACTAGGTTATTGTTTTTTAATTCTCTGAATTAAAGGAGAGTATTTTGATATTTTGTTTTTAGCTTTCACATTTTAATAGAGCTTTAATTATATCTTTTATTTTAGTGCTCTCTTCTGTTCCTTCCATAGGTTAGTCTGTATTGCTAACTTTATTAAAAAATATAATGAGTTGCCTGGCCATTTCAAAGTAAACAAAATCCAGAGTTATGGAAAGAGCAGCTGAAGTAAATTTTGAAAACTTGGGTATTATTTAAAGAGAGTAGTATCGCTAATATAACCATGGCAGCCAGTTTAGCACTAAGCCATTTCCCCACTCCAGGCTAGAAATCTGTGAGATGCAAAGCAGCCCATCTTTTCTTAATGGTTAATCTTGTAATGAGTAAAACTCTTTAATAGAAGGAATCTACTTTGTATCTACATTCATGTCAAAAAATCATAAGCAAACATTGGAGAAATTAATCAGGAGTGCATTTTCCAAACATCTAGATTATCCTTTTGACAACTTGTGAGTTTTAAAGCAAATAACAGTGGATAGTTATAATATGGCTAGAAGCTTCATTATCATTTGAATAATATTACATTGGAATATTATGAAATAATATACGACAAATCACCATGATTTAATGTTCTAGGCAGGCTTAGAAAGAAAATGGGATAGAGTTATTAAAATTAATGTTATATTAGGGTAAATTTGAATGTAGTAATTCAAAGCCTGTTAAACTTTGACCTCTTTATTTTCTCATTTTCTTTGATTACTATGGAATAGTCTAATCAACACATGTCTTCTACGTTAATTAAGCCTGTGTTCCTATATACCTCATTTTACCCTGGAAATAATTGTATTGGCTATTTGTTCCCATGGTAGCAATTTGCAGTATGTGCAATCAATTGTTATACACCTTTTTTTTTTAACACCTTTTGTTTTGAACTACTGTGGATCCATCTGTTTTGGAATAAAAAAAATAACTCTTAATTAAGCCGCCATGGCAATAGGCCTCTTCATACATGTGTAAATAGAAAGTTAGACTTGATGAAAAGCATACTATTTCCTGCCCTCTGTAAGAGATGAATCTCCTTAGCCACAAATTTTGATTTCAGCTTTTAAAAGCTCCCTTTGACAGTGACCATGCAATTGGGCAACAACCACACAAAAGCAAAGCTAGTCAAAGCAAAAAGAAGCTTGTCTTCCTCAGGTAAATGCAGCTTCTCTGTTCTCTGTCCCCAAAGACTGGCAGCAATTGCAGTATTCTGCCATTGAAGCAAGTTAGTTGAAGCATGCTAGCCAATTCCAGAAAGCTGAACCAGTAAAAAGACAAACCCCACCCCCCATAAATACTTGTTAAATAGTGGATCCCAAGACCATGGGTGTTGCAGTTCCTTGCAGGAAGTGAACCCTAAACTCCAAAACACTACTGAGTTTTTTTTTTAATCAAACTAAGTTCTGCTGTCTCCAAAAGCAGTAATATCAATTTTTTTTTATAAAAAGTATTTTATTTTTATTTCTTATACACATGTTGTAAATGTACATTCTCTTGTCCATAATTAATCATACAGATACATATTTTTTCTGAAAAAAGCATAAAAATAAGACCTTTTAATTACATTTGGGGTTGCTCTTCTACCCTTTCTTTCCCCTCCTTTCACAACAAACCTTCTTTAAACTCCAAAACACTATTGAGTTTTTTTATAAAGCTAAGTTCTGTTGCCTCCAAAAGTAGTAATATCAATTATTTTTATTATGTGGCTTGTCTTATGCGAAGCAAGAAGCTAACCAAGTGACTAATAAGTTTGTAACACTTTAATGCAAAACTTTAAGGGCCTAAAATTAGTGTGTTATCCCCTTTCCTTTGGCTAAGAAGGGTTAGTTACCTTTAAAAAAAGATATATTAATCTAAAACTTGGGAAATACCAAGATAGCAAAGCAAGAGTCCTACTAAATATTTGCTCTATCTGATGAAATCCTCTCTGACAGGCAAGGTCCTGTTACCATAATATTCTACCCAGTGAGATGTTGTAAGAACAGTCTACCTCACAGAACCTGAAAAGTGTCAGCTAAAATAGAGCCTATGCGAAGACTGCAAGGTTAACATGAGATCCAGTATGAGAACCAATATTGCAGAAGACAATAAATATCCCTTTCAATTAAAATTAATGAGATATTAACAGGAAAATGCCCTTATTTCACTATGTGACATCGTTTTTAAGGGATCGTTGGCCTTCCTGAGTCTTTTTGTTAGCACGATTTTTCGTTAGCTATTCTAGCATCTCAGGAGGGCCATGAAGTAGTAGCTTTGAATCTCAAAGTGGTTGTGTTTGCTTCACATCAAAGGGATTGCATACTCTTAATACAATGCCCATTTAAGAGTCTGGCCAAATTAGAAATCATTCCTGATGACAGGACAATGCATCATACTTAAGCCACCCCTAAATATTGATCATGATTCATCATACCTGCTAGGATGGTTGGATAACTAACACTGTTCCAGTACTTAGCAATAATGTGTTGGCATCAGAAATGTACTGAAAAGCTGGTGATAACTACAGAATAGCCTGTAGACACTGAGTAGTTTCTGAGTGCTTATTGAAATTCCAGCGAAATGCATGTGCGTTTTAGAAAGAATAAAAACACTTCCAGTAAATTTGAATGAAAATATTTTTTTTTACTTACTGAGGTTGTTTAAAAAGAAAATGATCTCACCTATGCAAGTAATGTATTTTCCCAGTAACTTGCAAATTCAAAACTGTGATACTTACATTAAATATCTATTTTATTAAAATATTAATAACTTCAGAATGCTTATGCCTAACTGTCAGTTATAAGAAATTTGACATTGAAGTAAATATTAGATTGAGTATATTAGATTGAGCAGGGTTTCCCCAAATCCCAGTCCACGGCACAGTGTTGGGCTGTAGCCCATTCGGAACTGGGCTGTGGAAGTGGTGGGCAAGCACAAGCAGATGCACCCCAAGCTGCATTTGTGAAAGTGGTACACACAATCATGAAACCATCCCCTCTGTCTCCCTCCTCACCCCGCCGCTATTGCCAGTCCACAGAGCTGGAAAGATTACAGGAGTAATCTGTAATCTGTAATGAAGGAGTACAGTACAAAGGGGCATCTTGGGCTAAAGCTACTTTAGCCCAGATCCTTTTCATTTGTATATACCATGTTTCCCCAAAAATAAGACTGGGTCTTATAGTAAGTTTTGCTCCAAAAGACGCATTAAGGCTTATTTTCCAGTTAGGTCTTATTTTTGGGGAAATATGGTACTAAATGTGTTCATCTGGCTGATGAGCTTAATAACGGGTTTATTTTTGTGGTATAACTTAATAACTGGGGCTTCTATTACAAACACCCTGAAAAATCATGCTAGGGCTTATTTTCCAGTAAGGTCTTATTTTTGGGGAAACATGGTAGCTCAGACAGATCTATTAAGCAAATGCCTTATAAGCCTTGATATGTGTAAGTTAATTTTGTGAAATGCTATGCCATGCTAAACTGTCAATAATGTTTTCCTTTTTCCCTATCTTAATCTGTAATGGAATTGGTCTTTATTTAAAGGAAAGACATTTTTTGCCTCAGAGAATGTTGTAAAGACAAATAGTATGAGTTTAAGATTCCAGAAGAAAAATTTCAAAGGCAGTTTGATGATACACTTTGAAAATGCTTAGTTGTGTCAAATAAACTGTTAACCTTGTGGCTTAATAAATACACAGATATACAGAAGAATATAGAATAGCCATTTGAGAATGTTTCCCTTTCATAGTTGACCCAGGGATAATTCAGGGGTTCTCTAGTTTGAACAACGATCGCTAATCTTTGGAAAACAGGAAAGATTCTTATACAAACATTAAGTAGAATCTGTGGCAGATTTTTTTGCATTTTGAGATTCTAGTGCACAAGTGATTGTGGCCTTATTTTCAGGTGAATAGGTACATATAATTACAATTTATGGACACAGTACTAATTTGTAAGTGTTAATTTGAAGGTGTATATCTGTTTGAGACTATATATGACACGGCCCATTGTTTCAGCAAATTGGTAGTTGATATGCTACAGTCCTTTTTCCTCTCCACTAGGATATGTGAAATTCAGGCAGTTGACTGTACTACAATTTCCTCCTTTACTGTGCGTGAATGTGAGGGATCCAGCAGAATGGGTTCAAGGCCACGGCGTTACCTCTTCACAGGGCACGTTAATGGCAGTATTCAGATGTGGGACCTAACTACAGCAATGGATATGGTTAATAAAAGTGAAGAAAAAGGTTAGTTGTCTTGAATGCAACAGTTTTCAATAGAGCTTGAATTGATCCCAGATTTCTATTACCTAATTTTTTTTTGGTGGGGGGGGGAGTGGTGGTTGTGTCTTTCTTCCATATTTTTATTATTTTGTTTTGACACTTTGTACATTATTCTTAAACTGCAAATATAAAGGAGAATATCATATTGCAAACTGTTTTTGAATTAGATGATTATTTGATCTCTACCTACTTACCTATCATCCATCCATTATCTATCTATCTATCTATCTATCTATCTATCTATCTATCTATCTATCTATCTATCTATCTATCTATCTATCTATCTATCTATCTATCTATCTATCTATCTATCTATCTATCTATCTATCTATCTATCTATCTATCTCTATCATCTATCTATCATCTATCTATCTTATGTAACCGTTCATCACACAGGCAAGTGACTGGGTGGCATAAAACAGTTATGCTACCAAGACAGTATACTAAATTCTTTAGTGCATATTAGGTACAAATGCTAAGTAAATTTGTTGTGGTTTCTTAATGTATATATGAATCTGTCTTCTGTCTCGCAAGATGTGGGTGGTCCTACTGAAGAAGAATTGCTTAAACTTCTGGACCAGTGTGATCTAAGCACCTCTCGCTGTGCAACCCCCAATATCAGTCCAGCAACTTCAGTAGTCCAGCAAAGCCGACTGCGTGAATCAGGCTCTAGGTAAGTTTTACAAATTATGTTTGCATATATGTGGATGGAAAGATTTTAAGCTAAATATTTCCTTGTATAAGACTTCATTTTATCATGCTGTTTACTTAAAAGTTAATACTCTAATATTTTGGAAACTGTGCAGAATAGATACCGTATAAAGAATTCCTAGTGTGTTCCTGCGTGAATTATGTAATATGCTTTTCCATATAGTAGTGATCCCAACCAATAATGAATAATTTATGATTTTTGCATGAAAATAAAAACAATCCAACTTTCTAGTTAGTAAATTTTGTTCAATTTGACATGCTCAATTTATTAATTTAATTACTTAAAAAATTTAAATGTTTTCAGCCTCCAGTTACAGCACCGGGAAACAATCCACGAAACTGCTACATATGGCTCCATACGGCCATATAGGGAGAGCCCCTTATTAGCCAGAGCCCGTCGGACAGAAAGTTTTCACAGCTACAGGGAAATTCAGCCTTTTAATTTAAGTAAAACCATGGTAGACAAAGCTGTTCCTCAGAATGGCAGCTGGAGTCCTGTACAGGCAGAAGGGAAAAGAATTGGTGAAAACATAACTGACAAAAAAGCTTCAGCCTTAGCACTTGAGATAAGAATGGCCAGAGTGCCAGATGGAGGAACTGAACTTCAGAAAGTGTCTGAAAGCATATTAGAATTGAAAAAAAGAGTAAATGATGAAGACAATGAAACCAAAGCAGACTGCAAAAGGAAGAGTGGAGTTGAAGGAGGTGGTTTCCTTGGAAGAAAGAAAGGACCACATCTTGTGGTATCTTCACCAAACATTGTAGAAGGAAGTTCTGAAGTATTTGGTACAGCTTCCCCATCTCCTACAAAGACAACAGTTTCTCCACGGCATAAGAAAAGTGACTCATCTTGCCAGGATTATACCTTATGAAAATACTTTGTGAAAATAAAAGACGTCTATATCCCACATGTATATTGAATGTTTCTCACTAAACAGGATGAATTTTACATTTATCTATCTAAATTTGTATCTTTCTAATTGAAGATGAGTTTGAGATAGAATCAGGCAGGATAAGGAAACACATACTAGACAAATCAGCCTTCCAATCCTGGTGTTTCTCTCGATAAGTTGGGCTTGAACTTCCATAATTCTGTTGAGTAGGCTGGCTCAATTATAGGGAATTACGGGAGTTGAAACTAATTTCTCTGGAAGGTCACCAGATGGAGAAAGCTGCTAAAAAAATCTGGCTTCATAGCACAATCAATGGAAGCATTTTTGAACTATTCAAAATTGGTGTTAACTTTCTAGAACTGTCTATGTGAAGTCCAGTTCTGGTACAGACGTTTTCAAGCTTTGTTTAATTCAGGCTGGCATGCACTACCATTTTTGTTGTAAAGTAACTGTTTCCTAATCTTGGTTACAAACATGCTACGTATTTAAAGTTTTATGATCTAGTTATAGAGCAATTCATATTTTCAGTGTGGTTTCCATGTTGAAAACAATAATGGGAAGAATTAGGGTGCTTTATTTTATGTCTTGCTTTTTCTGCTGTGCCACCAGTTTTTATTAGTATTAATAAACTTTGTATATCATCTCACGCTTCAACGTGTTGACTTAACCAAGTTGAAATTCTAAATGTCTTGTTACAGCTATTATAAAAGATTACTTTGCAGATATTTATCAAATATTAAAATATAAAGAATTAAAACATTCCTTTTAATTACAATAGCATCAGTGGATTAATTCTAGAAAGCGGGACTACACCTTCCTATCAAGCCATTAGTAGTTGCTCTCATAAGTGGTTTCTTGCATTTTATGAAGCTTCATGTATTTTCAAGGGGAGCCTGATATTATGAGATGTTGCATAAATTACTTCTACAAAATTTCTGTGTGGTCTGGTTTAGTCAACAATCAGTAAGACAGAAAAAAACCCCAAAGCATGCTATCATCTTCCACAGGAAAGGAGAACTCGAGTCACTTTCTTAATAACATATACTAATCTTTACAAAAATTAACTGCAAGATTGGTTTCAAATTACCTAGTTATAGACCAAAAGTTCATAGAGAATTTCACTCCTTATACCACTGTATAGAATTAAGCAATCTATTTAGGTCTGCACAGTTGAAAAAACTGGAATTTGTAGACTTAAGCATCCCAATATTTCCAGGAGCAATACCTGAGAGTGTCTTGAAAGTGTCTTTTAATCCTTTGGCAAAGGCACAAGCAGTCTTGAGATTTCTTCTTGCTTTTTCTTTGCCCTTCAGTCCAGTCAAACTACATTATTTTACAGATTTCCTAGAGACCCTTAATGATACGGCCTTGAATGTCCTCAGTTGCATACGCTAAGGTTGGAAGGAAACCAGGATTCTACTGAGTCTTGCACAAGTGCAGTATAGGCCTCTTTGTGATGTTTTATTGCACGCTTTCTGAAATCATATTTTTAAATACGGTAGATAATAATTCCCTTTCTTGCAACATGAAAAAGAGGGCAAGAATTGAAAGATGATATCCTAAAGCCAGATTTATATTTGATCCTTCAATATTCTTTGTTGAGTACTTAGACATAGATTTTATATCAATGCAACAGCACTACCATAGAATAAAATATACAAAACTATAAGCCTGCCCTGTTATAAGCTATAAATCTGATAATAGAGACACTGCAGGGGCTATTCAGTTATATTTGAGCCCCCTCCCTGCCAAAATAAACAAAATAAGCATGGAAACTTTTGAATGCTTGTTTTTTTTAAAAAAATTATCTTCCATAGAACGTGTGATGGGTGGGTAGTGAGAGTTGCAGCTGCCACTCTCTCCAAATGACTTCACAATTAAGAATAAAAACCCATCACTTTAATGTGAATTATACAATGCATAATAAGGATTTAAAATTTCCTGACATTTTAAATTCTACTGTGTGACTACTGTTGGTTTATCTTAAAATGAACACTTGTCATTTGAATTTTATATGTTCTACCGTACTGTTTACCTTCTTGCTTGATTACACTTGGCTTATACCAAAACAGCTTTCATAATTTTTTTTGAAAATAGTTAAATAGTTGTTTCTTTGACAACTGAACAGGACATCAGGATTGAGTCACCTTGTTTAGTCAAAGGTAAGTGATTTTATGCTTCAGATACTTTATATGTTCCTAAAGATGCAAGTTATTTTTTTATGAAACAGAAAAAGTAAGGCTACTGTGCACTAATGTTTATTCACAACCATGTGCTTACAACATTGGGCTATCTATTGTAAAACAAATAATGCAAACGATCAGTATAAAGGAGACACAATGAAACAAATGAAAATCATTTTTTAATTTGAGACAATATCCTGCGGCTTGACAATATATTACATTTCTGATTGCGAAGGATTAGTTTTGATATGAATTATTAAAAATAATAATGATGCACTCAGTTGAAATTCTGTACAGGTAGTTCTCAACTTACGACCACAATTGAGCCCAAAGTTTATGTTGTTAAGTGAGAATTTTTTAAAGTAAGTTTTGCCCCATTTTATGTCTTTTCTTGCCCCATTTGTTAAGTGCATCCCTGCAGTTGTTAAATTAGTGACATGGTCATTAAGTGAATCTGGCTTCCCCAAGGATTTTGCTTGTCGGAAGGTTGCAAGAAGTGATCACAACCCAGAGACGCTGCAGCCATCCATAGGAGTCAGTTTCCAAGTGTCTGAATTTGGATCACATGACCTTGAGGATGCTGCAACGGTTGTAAGTGTGAAAAACGGACATAAATCCCTTTTTTTCAGTGTCATTGAAACTGTACGGTCACTAAACCAACTGTTGTAAGTTGAGGACTACCTGTATTAACAGCCTGACAGGTATATCTTATACTGCACAGAATTGTCTCTGGTGGTCTTAGAACAGAAAGATCGTTATATTCTGAGCACTTGCAGAAATCTTATTCCTCACAACTCTGGTTTTTATAGTCCGGAGTGCTGTTAATTCAAATCTTTCAACCTTTTTTCTATTAGGGCACCAAAGCTTTACAGTGGCTTTGTCTTCTGAAGTACATACTTGCCACCACAGTGGTCTGCTTCTGAACTTCCCAGGCTTGAAATGTTAATATCTTTGCCACAGAAGCAGAACTATATAAGTGCCATGGCCAATATAGATATGCCATGATTTTTATTACAAAGTATAGCATTTGACATTGGATCATGTGAGCATCAGAAATAGCAGAACAATAAAGAATATCGGCTACAGCCAGCAGAAAAACATATTCAGTTAAGCTAATTACTGACAAAGTAAATATTTTCCCACACAAGCATATTTTACTGTATAAGCATGAAAAAGTCAATTAGAATAGATATACATTTAAAATTTTGGTTACTTTCCCCCATCTATAATTAATAAATTATTTGAAAGATTTCACTGTATGGCCAAAGGAAACTAATTGAAGCATAGTATCATAATAAAGTATAATTAAGCATTTCTTCTCTGTACTCTTGTCTTCACATGATTGTTGATTATCTTAATTTCTCATTAATTAAAGGTTTTCAGTAATTAATTTTTGTGAAGAGTTCCCTAATTTCCTGCCTATGCTAAATTTGTGTGTATGACCATTTCACCATTTATCCAATCAGTTCCTGCAATGAGCTGAATAAAGGTTTGTCTAGCACTATTTATTTGCCAAAAAATGCATTAAAAAAATTAATAATATATAGCTCTCAAATAAATACATTTGCTCTAGACAATGTATTACTATAAAAGAAGCTTCTAATAGCTTTCACATACTTACAGTACAAGATGTAATTCATAAACACTAGAAAAATTTCAGGAACAGCATTACTTCATAATGACTATGAAGAGAAATATTCAAGGCTTTCCCTGTTATCTATTCTGTGGCAATAGTACTAAATAACTTACAAGGGTGTATCAGTAAATGTTGTATGTGGTTTGGTGACAGTACTGAAGCTTTTGATAGTGCTCACAAGATCTTCATCATCCATACACTAAAATAAAGCGATTTTAAGAAGATAAGCGTTACAAAATAAAGTCATTGAGATCTCATTCAGGCTTTTTTTAAAATCAACAAAAGTTTTTATTGTTGGTTAATCCTATAATTTACTTAAGTAAAAGACCATCCTGACTCTGTGAAATTCACTGTTTGCCCCTCCTCTAAATATCAAAAATGTCAAAAAATATGCAAACACTGAATTTTTTTAAATTTGCATTTATATCCCGCCCTTCTCCGAAGTCTCAGGGCGGCTTACACTATGTTAGCAATAGTCTTCATCCTATTTGTATATTTATATACAAAATCAACTTATTGCCCCCAACAATCTGGGTCCTCATTTTACCTACCTTATAAAGGATGGAAGGCTGAGTCAACCTTGGGCCTGGTGGGACTAGAACCTGCAGTAATTGCAAGCAGCTGTGTTAATAACAGACAGACTTAGTCTGCTGAGCCACCAGAGGCCCCTTCTTCATAATAATAATACTTAATAATACATAATCATAATACTTCATAAGATTGTTGTTGTTACTGTTGGGAAAATAGAAAGAGGGAACATCAAATACACCTTTTTGAGTTGTAAAAAAAAGCACAGACAGGATAAACATCAAATGAACAAATATATAGTTTGTCCAGCTGAGCATTGTGCAGTACATAAGACTACTTGCATGTCAGTGTCTACTTGTCTAAAGGATGGAAGGCTGAGTCAACCTTGGGCCTGGTGGGACTAGAACCTGCAGTAATTGCAGGCAGCTGTGTTAATAACAGACTGTCTTACCAGTCTGAGCCACAGAATGCAGTTGTTGTTGTTGAATATGCAAACACTGAATACAGTTGTTGTTATTATTATTATATTTACACAAAATGACAGTATACACAGCAAACGAGATAACTATGCTGGATTTCGTATCACATCACTAGTCAAACAATTCCCAAGCGTTTAGCACTGCATGATGTATCGGCGGATTATGCAAGCAGATCCCAGTAAGGTGGCCTTCTGCAGCTGACCAATGGTGATATTGTCAGCGCCAATTGCTTTTAAGTGCTTGCCTAGGTCTTTAGGTACCCAGTGGGCGGTAGTGTAAACTACCAGCAGGTCCAACCATGCCAGAGAGGTTCAGGCCGAGGAGCAGAACTGAGTGCACCCAACAACCCATGCAATGATTCATGGTGAAACACAACCGAACGAAGCCTATACCAGCTCGGTCGTCGCCCGGGTTAACAAGAACCGTGTTGGATGTTGGGGAACCTGGGCATCCGTTGACAAGTGGGCTACAGGCCATAGGTTCCATAGCTCAGCAACCAGGGCATGGACTTGTAGAGCTACTGGAAGCAGAACAATCTCAGAAGTGGCAGAGATACACCATGTCAGAGAACCGCAATTATTATTATTATTATTATTATTATTATTATTATTATTATTATTATTATTATTATTATTATTATTATTATTATTATTATTATTATTATTAGACTTTTAATGACCCCATAATCCCTTGCATCGGGGTGGGGAACTGAATGGAACTGTTTACTGGCTGGATGCCCTTCTTGTCACCAATGCAGAATTCACAGCAGATATTTACTCACTGTGCCCAGAGAGAGAAATATCTGCTGCTACCTAGGATCGAACTCACAGCCTCCTGACTATGAGGCAAGAGCTCCACCTCTAGGCCACTGCACCACTCTGAATGCAACTATGAGCTCTTAAAATCAAAGATGGTTATTAAATTTGCTTTCCCCAAATTTGCACTCTCTTTGTAGTTGCCATTTGGGACTTTACATCCCTGGCTGAGAAAACCACCATATAGGATAGGGGATAACATTTATCACAGGCAAGGTTGTGGGTGAAGTTCCAAAGCCTAATAGGTTTTGCAGACAAAACAGTTAAAATTAAATCGATTTAACATATATGCTTATCATATGATTTTATATAGTATTAGGGTAACATTGCTTCACTCTCAAGGACATTTTATTTATTTTAAAGATTTTTACATCCATCTTAGAGGACAACTCAACATGGATTGCTAAATGTTTTTATGTTGCATATTTTATTAGTAGGAGAAGAAACATTTTTTCCCACAGATTGATTTTCTAAGCCTATTATGGACTGCAGCTTGCACAGTTTCTGGTCGCTGATTGTGCTTGCCTACCTTAAGGTAGTAAAGTTCAGAATATCTGGAAAGCACTGGATAACTTAGCACATTCGCACAATTAATATTAATACCCACAAAGGCCATTGGTCTCGTTTTACCATTTGGTTACTCAGCATGATTGACATTTGTTACAAAGATTGTGCGATTATGGTATGTCAGTATTCGAAGCTAATCAGTACTCTTTGTAAATTGACTTACCAAATTGCTGTCATGGCCATGAATAATGGCATCCCAAACAGTGTCTTCTACCGAGGACTTTTTCTCAGATGGTTCAATAAGCTGACTGACACTTCGATGCAGGGAATCTTGGGAAAACCTATCCTCTATCTGGCTTTGGCTTGGCCCCTGAAGGACAGAAATGTTTCTACTGCTGTGCATACTCAAAGGCGATGCTGGTCCTGGAATTTTTGTATCTGACAATCCCTAGCAATAGAAGCAAACAAACAATTGGTTTTTTAACTTTTAAAAACCAAGGTATCCTCATATTGCACCTTCCCCTAAGGACTCTTCCTTATTGTAGGCAAGGGGTGTCAAACTCAATTTCATCGTGGGGCGCATCAGGGTTGCATTTGACTTCAGGGGCTGGGGTGTGCGTGGGCAGGGTGGCCATGGCCAGCTTAATGTCACTCGTGTCAGAGACGTCTGTAGTGGCCCGAGTGCTCTGCCAGTGAAAAAGGGGGCCTGAGCTCCATTTTCGGCTGTGGGGGACTTCTGCCGCCCTCTGGCAGCGAAAATGGAGCTTGGAGGGCCATGTGCAGCCCTCCCAAGCTCTGTTTTCAGCCGTGATGGCTTCCTGCCGCTCTCTGCCAGTGAAAATGGAGTTCAGGGGTATGCTCCATTTTTGCTGGCAGAGTGCGGCAGGAGGCTGTCACAGCTGTTTTATATGGCAGAGCACTGTGGGCCAGTCCTCCGCTGTTTCTAGGGCAGCCCTGCAGGCCAGATCTAAGCACCCCATGGGTCAGATCTGGCCCCTGGGCCTTGAGTTTGACACCCTTGTTGTAGACCATTCTTAACTGATGACAGTATAGGTAGGCTATATTCAAGCAGAGTTTAAAAATGCAGTTATGTACATCAATTATCCCTTCAGCTATTGTTCCCCAAAGGAACCGCAGTCTTCTGCAGTGTAGCTTCACAAATTTGATTTCAGCATGCAAGACACACATATCGTCGCACAACCCTCTTGGCCTGCAACACTGACAAGTTTAACTATCTGCTCACAGAAATACCAATGCTTTGTGCTTTAAGAGTTATATTATGAAGGCTGGCACATCAGCTTAATTTTCAGCGGTCAAAGGTAAGTAGACTTGATCGCATTGCTCATTTATTACAGAACATAAAACCGAAGACTCTTCATTTGCCCAGCTACTTCTTCCTCCCGCGGCCAAAATTATACTCAAAATCATATCAACCTAATTTCAGGTCCAAAATGCCACGCAGCAAGAAATGAAGCCCCACACAAGGTGTTATCATGCCAAAAATTCAAGACTCTCAATGTTTGCAAACTTGCTCCACTCAATAGAGTTCACTACCTCCAAGTGCATTGTGTAGCTTTTGAGTGTGACGCTACAGGAGGACTCCGACGTATCAGCCACCCTCTCAAACTGAGATATAAAAGGGAAGAAAAATGTTACTTGTTTAATCATTCAGGCGCTAAAACAAATTTTCTCTTGTAGGTTAGGCATCAACAAAGGCTTATACTGAGTAATCCAGAAGGTCAGTGAGAAGGAGGCTCATAAAATTCCAATATCTTCACATAAAGTGATTCTGATCTGCAGTGTCTTATTGCTCCATTATGCAGTCTCCCCCCCCTATACCCAGCTACCCAGCCACCCCCAAAATAAGACGTAAATGAAAGGAAAGCTGTTAGCAGTAAAGGCTTATGGTGACTGAAAGCCAATTTGTTTTCACCGACAAATTTGCCTAGCATTTGTATGGGACTGCAGTGGTCGTGTTCCGAATTCAACGCAATAATTGAGTTAGATGTAAAAGCAGCACTGACAATTATCAGCACTATATGCTGTGTGACCTTGAAAAGGATAATAAAACTGAGCTACTCTTTCAATCTAATGGGGAGGGGGCACAGAGAGCAAGAGCAAGAAAGACTTCCTGGCAGTTAGAAAGGTATGTTTCTCAAATGTTTATGCAGACATATGCATTGCAAAGGCTTACCTTATCGGAGCTCGGTGATACTTGTGAAGATGAGATAACAGGGACTTGTAAAGAAGTAGCTATAGGAGGCTGGTGTTGCGAATTATCAGGGAAAGAGGGAAACATCATAGGTACAGGAAATGAAGGGGGGAAAGTGAAGGCAGGTAGAGAAAGTGTGAAGTTAGAAGGCAGAACAAAAAGAGCACTTCAGATCTTCTAAAGCAGAAGACAAAACAACCACCACCACCACACCAGAAAAGCTGAGGGAATGAGAAAGTGAAGCATTTTCGAAATATAAATGTTCCCCAATTATTGACTGCCTTAGAGAAGAAATTAGATAGTGGATTATGCTGAAACTATATAACAATTTTTGACAAATAGGTTTGTCTTAGATGTACATCCACAAATGTCTATATCTAGCATATGTTGGCATATAGTGATGGCCACATGATCATGGAAATGTGTTCGGACAATGCTGGCTTCCTTTGCTAAGAAATGAAGATGAACATCGCCCACTAGAGTCAGAAACAACTGGAAAGGGGAAATGTTAACCTTTACCTTTATATACAAGAGTGGCTAAGTTTTGGGGGGAAATGTAGCTGGAAGGGAGCACCAGTGGACAGATACAATAGAAGTAGACGCTTTGTACAAACACAGTCCAAGAGAGTCTCTTCTGATATGGCCAAAACCTACTGGATAGCATCTGTGCACACAGGTTAAAATGGAGTTTTATGTTACACTGTCATTAGTGACAAATAGTATTTTGTTGCTGGTTTTTACAAAATTGGAGGAAGGGAGCATAAGGACTGAGATTAAAACCATAGATGTTTGAGACAACCTTCTGATTCTGTCCTTCCCCTGTAATATAGATCAGCAATAGTTAAATATCTGAGTTAGAGAAACTTCTGCTTCTTGCTTGGTTAAAGTTTATTAGAGCATTACCAGTCCAGTACAAAGAGATTTTTTTTTAAAAAAAACTTTTGTGTTTAATTGAGTATAGCTTGAGGGTTCCAAAATAATTATGCCTGAGGAACTGAAATGCTACATTACAAATAACCTGCTCTCATTATTACGCTCCCAAAGGCCCATGATTTTATCATCATCATCCAGAATATCATCCAATTTCTTAAGGGCTATAGATATTTTATTTTTAATGGTGGTTGTACTTTTAATTCAACTTGTCTTTTTAATAGCCTTAAGTGCTTTTTTTATGAAGAAAAGAGAGATAAAAATATTCTAATTAATAAACAAAAAGCACCCAAGTTTCTTCCTAAATTGTGTATTAATTTTCCTATCTCTTGAAGAGATCTTTGGAAAGTGAACCAGGGCTGTGTCCATAATGTGGCTGCCAATAAACACTTACCACTTGTTGAGCAAATACATTTTATGCATGAGGATGGAGAAGTTCTTCCTCTTCCACAGGAGTGGGTACCTTCATTGTCATAATATCTGTGGTTATAACTTTCTTGCTTAAAATCCTACTTTTCTTCACCTTGACTCTCAGCCTTGAAAGTGGGAACAGAAGACCTGAGATGTGATAGGGAAAACAGACTCTGGCTTATGTATGCCTCTGTAAAAGGTAAAGGTTTCTCCTTTCCAGATGTATCCGATTCTAGAGGGCAATGCTCATCTCTGTTTCTTAGCCGAGCAAGCCAGCATTGTCTGAAGACAATTTCCATCATCATGTGGTCAGCATGACTATATGCCAAAGCACATGGACCGCTGCTACCTTTCCACCAAAGTGGTACCTATTTATCTACTCTCATTTTCATGTTTTTGAACTGCTAGGTGGACAGGAACCGGGGCAAGAAGGGGAACTCACTCTATCGCATGGCGTTTGGGTCTCAAACCTGGACAGTCAGCTTTCCACCTGTCTTTAATCACTGAACCATTGCGCTTCCCCCTCCCCTTATGCCTCTTTACATTGGACATCTTATAGTGCTGTATGAAGATGTATTCTTTATGTATTACTTGTGACTTTTCACATACCTTTCAAAACAAACTCTACGTTTAGTGCTGCTGATATCTGGTTTCATTATATATGACAAGTGCTAAAGTTAATGAACAAAGAAGCCTGTTTCCAAAGCTCAGATTTTTTTTTAAGAAATCTCAGTAAAACTGTTCAAATAAATCCTAAACCAGCCTTTAAAATCACACCTGAGTCATCGTAGAAATATTACTGAAAACAGCAGGCCCAGGCTGCTTGGGACTACTCCTGGAATGCAAATATTTCTTTTAAGATATCCACTTGTACCTTAAATTTAGAAATGCTTGAGGAGTAGTCTTAACTGTCTACTGGCAAGCCCTAGATGTTTAAATAAAAATGATTGACTTGCTAACTCCTTAAAATGTTTTTAATATAGGTACAAGCTGTGAAAATAAAACATTTACCTGCACATTGCATTTTCTCACCTCATGTTTTAAGAGAAACACATAATTAAGTGGTGCCTTCTGGTGCATTATGGCAAAAGAGAGGGCAACACAGATCATCTATTTCTGGCAGCATAATACTTTAAGCATGTTTTTTTTTTAACCTGCTCAGCTGCTGGAATGAAGAGACTTTTAACTTGGACAGCCTTATTCTTTCTTTGCTAAATAAATAAATCACATATTTTTTCTGCTTTGCTGTAGAAGTGATATGTGGGAAATGATTCCATAGTCATAATGGGGTTTAAGAGCCACTGCTATATTAGCAGTGTAGCAGGGTATTTTAGATGTCTTTCAAATACAGATGTGATTTATATGGTGTTGGTTTTATGTGGTGTCTATGAGTGTATCCATGTTGGCCCACCAATCCCCCTTCAACTCTAGTATAGGGCACCTCTTCACAGGAAATCCATTGACAAAACATAGGCAGAGCACCATACCATGTGAGTTTCTCCTTGTGAATAGACATTCATTGGTGACATTCTCTTTTGAACGGAGACTAAAGGAGGCCTTTCCCTTGAATACAGCTGCTTGTTTATTTTCCTCTGCAGAATTAAAGACAGGAAAATTGCTAGGAGGATCAAGGCAAGGATCGCCATTAGTATCACAAACCACAACTCTGTGTAGAACATTGCTTGCTTTGTGTTGCCTTTGTTATTTTCTCCTGGAGTTGTCAAGACAGGACCTATGGAATCCAGAAAAAGAATTCGTGGTAAGCAAGGGATAAACAGAGGGAGGGAGGGGGAGGGGGGGCAGGAGGAAATTAAGATGTTTTTTCAGAAAGAAAATATGTGATTCAGTTGTTCTCTGTTAGTTTTGTAATTTGGGGGTACTTAATCACACCCTTCTCATTGTCAAGGTACTGCAGTACCTAAATATGTGAATGGTCAGTGATGAAAAGCACTTTTCATTTTGCAGACTCTGTTTTTAGTGTTGGCATTGCTGTTTTCAATGGGAACCAGCCTCTACACTGAGAAGAAGAGGTAGACTGTGTGTGTGTTGAAATTAAGGCAGATGTATCACCACAATCTTGCACAGCTGAAATTAGGTGGTGCGTTTATACTTTTAGGTTTAGGCATGTTTCAAAAAGCTTTCCTATGCTCATGCCAAAGAAATTAGAGTGACAATGCCCATTGCAGTTCTTATGATGGTATTAAAAAAATAAAAATAAAACGAGAATGTTTGGGAATGAATAAGTGGGGCAAGATTTAAAAAGGATTTCATTGTTCTTGTTTTTCAGCAAAGAATATGTATTTGCAAACATATCTGGATAAATGTCAGACAATTTGATCATGCAAGCCTGAAGCAATAGCTTGTGAATTTTGAAGGAATATATGTATCAGTGAATTGAATAATAGCATGGAAGCATGCCAAGGCAGTAAACCAGCTAAGCCACTCACTCACCAAATGAATGAATAAATGAATGCTAATCTGGCTTTTCCCTTTTCATTAATTGTCTCCTCTATTGTTTTCAGCTTAAGGTAATGTCTTGGCTGTGTGCAGACTTCATTCTTGCAGACAAGACAGCAACGATGTTAACGCATAAACATTTTTGTATTATAAATAACAGCTACCCAGAAGCACGAACAGAGATGTATCAAAAAGAGTTTGACACTCTCTCACTCTCTCTGTCAAACTTCTGCAAAGTTTGCTAGTTTCATTCAAATGGAAGTTTCTCTTCAAATGCAAATAAGCAGCCTTACATTGGTGATTTTTGTCAAATTGAGGCATAAAATTAAAATATAAAATTATTTCCACAAAAAAAAAATAACAATGTGTCCATTTATTTGTACTGATCCATGTTGAGTTTGATTTGTGTACAGCAAATATTAAAACTGAAGAGAGCTGTTAGTATAAGGGGATACAATTGAGATATTTGTTCTTGATTCATATTTTTATGATCTTATGCTTCATAAAAAGAACTGTATTATAAAAGAACTAAAGCACTAAAGATATTTTGCATATTTTATAATGCAGAGATGCAATTAAGAGAATAAAACATTTATTCTATGGACTAAGTGCTTCATACTTGCAGCTAATAATTATAACAAAACTACCAGACACAGTCATAAGCAATTTTTAAAAAGTAGTTACCAAATCCAATAGCAGCATTGTACTTGATTACTGGTGTTACAGCACTCCCTTCATCAGTGATGCAAGTCACCTGAAACAAATAAACTGAAAAGAAATTAAGAATTAAAAATGAGCATTATATAACCTCTTATATTATTATTTCATTTGCATGTCTATCCTTTTTATCTTGGAAGGCATAATATGCATTGATATTCTCTCTCCATACCTGGAAAATTTGCAAATGATCGTTCTATCCTTTAATGAGATGCAAGAGTCCAGACAGCCACAAGACAGCAGCAAATATTTTTCCCCCCGTTTCTTGTGTGTCACTGAATGTTCCCCTGGATTTTTGTAATCCAGAACTGGAAGTGATCCTAATACCTGTACCCCTGAAGTATGCCACCAAATACCAATAAAATGTATTTATCTTTGGTGTGTCATTTAAATGACTCCCCATAGATAAAGGGAAGAAGTAACAACCAGCAATGACTATTGCTTCTTTTAATTGCTACTTTCTTGCTATAGTTTGGCAAAACCTGAGAACCACTGAAGCCCCGTGAGCTTTAACATTTTTTTTCTATTTTAATCACTAACTTAAAAAGTCAATATAATCATGGGAGATGCTCATCAGAATCTCTTCTGGACTATCCTTTTATTACAGTAGTATTTCATCAGTTTGTATTATTCCCCTCCCCCCAATGCAGTCTACTTTCTTACAAAGTGCATAAGTTCAAAAGCTAGATGTAGGTATCCAAGAACATTAAAAATGATGGGTAGTACATATTTGGCCAAAGGCTAAGTTTGGTGAGGTGGAGAGGGAAAAAAGCTCCACTTCTCTATTCTCGCACCTATTCCTAGGCAGAGATACCAGTAGTTTGATTCAGTAGTGGGTTCCACTTACCTTCGCTACCAGTTCCGAACTGTGAGAGCATGTGCGCGCGCGCTTGGTTTGATCACACACTGCACTTCTGCGCATGTGCAGAGTGTCCGTGATGACGTCTGGGCGGGTGGGTGGAGCCTCCCGCCACCACCACTACCGGTTTTCCTGAACTGGGGTGAATTGGTAGAAACCCACTACTGGTTGGATTCTTGCATTGGCAACTTCAGGATGGAATTGTCAACTGTTGTAAGTAGGACTTATTTATTTATTTATTTATTAATCATATTTATATACCGCCCTATCTCCCGAAGGACTCAGGGCGGTTCACAGGCATTTAAAAACATATAAATATAAATACAGAATAAAAACAATTAAGAAACTTATTTTAAAGCCCGTTAATTAAAATATACAAATAAAACCCAATTAAAACCCATGAATTTAAAACCTAGCTCAGTCCTGCACAATTAAATAAGTATGTTTTAAGCCCGCGGCGGAAGGTCCGAAGGTCCGGAAGCTGGCGGAGTCCGGGGGGAAGTTCGTTCCAAAGGGTGGGAGCCCCCACAGAGAAGGCCCTTCCCCTGGGCGTCGCCAGACGACATTGCCTCGCTGACGGCACCCTGAGGAGACCCTCTCTGTGAGAGCGCACGGGTCGGTGAGAGGTATTCGGTAGCAGTAGGCGGTCCCGTAAGTAACCCGGCCCAATGCCATGGAGCGCTTTAAAGGTGGTCACCAAGACCTTGAAGCGCACCCGGAAGGCCACAGGTAGCCAGTGCAGTCTGCGCAGGATGGGTGTTATACGGGAGCCACGAGGGGCTCCATCTATCACCCGCGCAGCTGCGTTCTGGACTAACTGCAGCCTCCGGATGCCCTTCAAGGGGAGCCCCATGTAGAGAGCATTGCAGTAATCCAGGCGAGGCGTCACGAGTGCGTGGTGACCGTGCATAGGGCATCCCGGTCCAGAAAGGCGCAACTGGCGTACCAGGCGAACCTGGTAGAACGCTCTCCTGGAGGCGGCCGTCAAATGGTCTTCTAGAGACAGCCGCTCATCCAGGAGGGCGCCTAAGTTGCGGACCCTTTCCATCGGGGCCAATGACTCGCCACCGATGGTCAGCCGCGGATTAAGCTGACTGTACCGGGATGCCGCATCCACAACCACTCTGTCTTGGCGGGATTGAGCTTGAGCCTGTTTCTCCCCATCCAGACCCGTCGGCCTCCAGACACCGGGACAGCACTTGATAACCGTTGGGGTGGTCCGTGTAGAAAAGTACAGCTGGGTGTCATCCGCATACAGCTGATACTTCACACGAAACCACTGATGATCTCACCCAGCGGCTTCATGTAGATGTTAAACAGGAGGCGAGAGAATCGACCCCTGCGGCACCCACAAGTGAGGCGCCTCGGGTCGACCTCTGCCCCTGTCAACACCGACTGCGACCGGTCGGAGAGATAGGAGGAGAACCACCGATAAGCGGTGCCTCCACTCCCAATCCCTCCAACCGGCGCAGCAGGATACCATGGTCGATGGTATCGAAAGCCGCTGAGAGGTCTAATAGGACCAGGGCAGAGGAGCAACCCCTATCCCTGGCCCTCCAGAGATCATCCACCAACGCGACCAAAGCCGTCTCCGTGCTGTAACCGAGCCGAAACCGGACTGGAGCAGGTCTAGATAGACAGTTTCATCCAGGTGCAAGGGAAACTGATATGCCACCATACTCTCTACAACCTTCGCCGCAAAGCGAAGGTTGGAGACCGGACGATAGTTACCTAAAACAGCCGGGTCCAGGGACGGCTTCTTAAGGAGGGGCCTCACCACCGCCTCTTTCAAGGCGGCCGGGAAGACACCATCCACCAAAGAAGCGGTCGTAATCGCCTGGAGCCAGCCTCGTGTGACCTCCCGGGTGGCCAGCACCAGCCAGGAGGGGCACGGGTCCAGTAAACATGTGGTGGCATTCAGCCTACCCAGCAACCTGCTCTTATGATTGACCTGGAAGCTACAAATAGCATGGAACAAAATAGGTAGTGCAGCCTGGAGTATATACTATCACATTGGTATTCACTCTCAGTGAACATATAGATTTTCTTAAAGATGATCTGTCCCTAACCTGATCTGCATTTATTAGATTTATGAAAGCCACTAAATTAGTTTCAGTGTTTTAATGTTGGCAGACAAAACCTCAAAACAATTACCTAAACCAACATTTTCAATTAGAGCAACCTCATAGATATCTAAATGATCTTTAGAGATGGTCAGATCTTCCATGCTGTATTTTGCTGTTCCATGCTGATGCAGAGATGAACCTTCTTGGTGGTAGCGGTTGTCCTATGGAATAAGCTCTTTTTTATGGTATGTCAGTTCTAGGTATTTAAGGCATCTCTTGAATCCTTACAGTGGCATTCTCTACCCATTAGTTTCCTCAAAAATTCCATTTCCATTCTGACTGATGAATTGAATAGAATAGAATAGAATTTTTTTATTGGCCAAGTGTGATTGGACACACAAGGAATTTGTCTTGGTGCATATGCTCTCAGTGTACATAAAAGAAAAGATACGTTCATCAAGGTACAACATTTACAACAAAATTGATGATCAATATATCAATATAAATCATAAGGATTGCCAGCAACAAGTTATAGTCATACAGTCATAAGTGGAAAGAGATTGGTGATGGGAACTATGAAACGATTAATAGTAGTGCAGATTCAGTAAATAGTCTGACAGTGTTGAGGGAATTATTTGTTTAGCAGAGTGATGGCCTTCGGGGAAAAACTGTTCTTGTGTCTAGTTGTTCTGGTGTGCAGTGCTCTATAGTGTCGTTTTGAGGGTAGGAGTTGAAACAGTTTATGTCCTGGATGCGAGGGATCTGCAAATATTTTCACGGCCCTCTTCTTGATTCGTGCAGTATACAGGTCCTCAATGGAAGGCAGGTTGGTAGCAATTATTTTTTCTGCAGTTCTAATTATCCTCTGAAGTCTGTGTCTTTCTTGTTGGGTTGCAGAACCGAACCAGACAGTTATAGAGATACAAATAACAGACTCAATAATTCCTCTGTAGAATTGGATCAGCAGCTCCTTGGGCAGTTTGAGTTTACTGAGTTGGCGCAGAAAGAACATTCTTTGTTGTCCTTTTTAATGATGTTTTTGATGTTAGCTGTCCATTTGAGATCTTGCGATATGATAGAACCCAGAAATTTGAAGGTTTCTACTGTTGATACTGTGTTGTCAAGTATTGTGAGAGGTGGAAGTATGGAAGGGTTTTTCCTAAAGTCTACCACCATTTCTACGGTTTTGAGTGTGTTCAGTTCCAGATTGCTTTGGTTGCACCACAAGGCTAGTCGTTCGACCTCTTGTCTATATGCGGATTCGTCATTGTCTCGAATGAGACCAATCACTGTTGTGTCATCTGCGAACTTCAGTAGCTTAACAGATGGATCATTGGAGATGCAGTCATTGGTATACAGAGAGAAGAGAAGTGGGGAGAGCACACAGCCTTGGGGGCCCCCTGTGCTAATTGTACAGGTATTTGATGTGATCTTGCTTAGCTTCACCTGCTGCTTCCTGTTTGTTAGGAATTGATAGCCAACCTTGTGTTCATAAGCTCAAGGTAGTGAATATTATGCTTCTTTCTCTTACTTTCTCCTACTTTTCCTTACAATAAAAACCCTGTGAGGTAGCTTGTGAAGTCACCCACATAGTGTGCTTACATGGTTAAGGTTTTCCCACCCCTAGACCAACACCTTATGTTGTTCTCTTAAGATTTGGTTGGCATTGCCTGCTATTCTTTGACCGTGACTGTGAAACCGAAACAAAATGAAACAAGCAGGTACATCCCTCAATCAAATGGCTAAGGAGCTCAGTGTTAAGATATGGTGAAACATTTTTGGAAGCTGCTTTAGTATGAAATTGATTGCAAGCTGCCTTAATGGTCATCTGATCAAGTCATGGAGGAATAAGTAATTTAAATAAAGCTGTGCGCATAAGACACATTGCCCTAAAAAGCAAGATGAAAGATGAATATTCAAGCTTACTTTTGTCAGTTGTCCTTGGCAAGTACAGTCTGGTATCAGAGCCACTGTAGATGCGTTGCCCTCCTTCCATTAGCACATATTCCTTCAGAAGCCCATTCAGTAGGAAGGTGTGACTCCAATCCAGGAAGATGGTGGATAAGTTTCCGATTATGACGAATGGAGATTTGTACAGAGGTACTGGCAAGAAAAAAGAGAAGCATTAAGACAGTAAATACATTGATATCCAAATCACTAGCTACTGTTTTATGGATGTTTACTAGGAAGACAACTCTTTCTTTCAATAAAATCTCAACTGAAATCACAAGCTTCCTTGTTTTCTGTGAGACTCTTTTGTTAATACTTAATAATTTTTAATCAATCAATTAATTTTAATTAATCAATAGCCAACTGGACTATTACATTTTAGAGGGGACTTCAGTGTTAATTATAAGAAAGAAGCTATCCAAATCATTAGCTACTGTTGTATGGATGTTTACATCTATTATTGTTCAGTCAGTACTTTCAAGCAATGGATGTTTATCAATTAAAATATAAAAAAAATGTTTCCAATGAAATAAACAAAATTCATGGATGTTCCCATTCCAGACTCCTGTGTGTCGTTTTTGGGAAATGATGACATAGAAAAAAAAAAAAGGCTCAGCAATAGTGTGAAAAAAATTATTACTGGGGCTGAGCAATGCTGTTAAAAAGTATTCCCAAACTAGATCCCTCCCATAAAGATGATACATAAAGATATAAGGCATTTTAGTTGACATCCTTAATCCCAGGAATTCTATCTACTTTTACTCTGTGTTGCTTTACCTTTGTCCCTATCTGTCATTTACCATCCTATAGTTTATCCCGGTGTTTCTCAATCACAAATATCTGTGAACTTCAATTCCCAGAATTCTGGGAATTGCCAAGGATGATAAACTCATCTATCCACTTTTATTCTATGGTTGCTGTTGCTGGGTTTTTTTTTTTTTTGAACTTTTCAACTCCCCTACCAGCCTTTCCCCCTTATCGTCATTCCTACAGTCCTGGGAATGTATCTTTCCTCTTCTACTTCTTCCCTTCTTCTTGAAGTCTGCAGGTGCTGTTTGGTGTTTAGTTTCATTCACATTTGGTGGCTGTTCCTCAGAGACGTCATTCAAGTCTTCCTCCTGTAAAATTCTCCGCCTGGCCTACCTCTGACGTCTGTATTGTGTTTCAGGGTTGCTGGACTCAGTTACAGCACCACAGACATTATTGTGGCTGTTGGCATAATAACTGCTATTGTATACCTTCTAACTGCTCTCAATGAGCTGGTCCTTGGTTGTCAGTTGTTCTCATCTGGAACTGCTGTTGCTTCAGCTCCAGTGCATTCAGTTCTTCTGGGTCTGCTCCCTTCCTATCTAGTTTCCTACCTACCTTCTTGTTCTGTCCTGTTTCTTCCTTTTTCCACCACTGCTACACTTCCTCTTTAGTCAAGCCCCCCTTTTTTAAAGAGCCAGCACTCCAAATAAGGCATGGGAAAAAGAAGGAGAGCAATGTTATATGTCCTTTCTCTCACATTCCTCCTCAAGTTTTTCCCCAAAACATTAAAATGTCCAACAAACACTCTTAATAAGAGTAAACTAACTGAATCTGAAAAGGATTGAACTTTGGCTACAGTTGAAGTAACTGAGACTATTACATAAATGTGACAGGAAAGTAAAATAGTTAATTTCAATAGTAATAAATACATATTTTTTCATAATACATATTTTTAAAATGTCATGATAGTGATGGTCTTTCTACTCTTATCAAGCTTTCTATACTTCTTAGGAAATATATTTTTCTACATTTTTAGAATGCTTTCCTCTCAAAGCATTTATTGCAAAGGTAAATGAGCTCACAATATTACAATATGATACATTGAACCATTCACTTAATTCAATTGTCTAATTCATCACTGCCCAGGCAAAAAGTATGCAAAAGGAAAGTAAGAACTTTTCCCTGAGTTTGTGCTAAACAAAGAAGAAAAAGGATCAAGAAGTGACCTTGTTTTTTAAATATGTTCAGAATCCGCCAAAGAAAGCAAAAATTAGACCATCTGAGCATCTTGCAACAAATTTTTTAATTATTATTGGAAGAGACTTTTATTGGATGAAGTTTAACACTGAATAAAATTATAGGAGATTGGCTAAAAAGAAACTTAGTAGGGTAATATAATCCTATTTCAACTGCTTTTGTTTAATTTTATTTCTAACATTGGAAAAATATGCCCCAACGATAGTAAAAGTTTTCTGATTTCACAAGCCTTTAACATACCACAAAAGTTGCACAGTCTTGAAACTATGTAAACAACTAAAGGTTTTGGCAAATTTACTTAATTTTTCAATTTCACATTTTTACTCACTTTTCATTTTTGCAAGGAACAAGAAAACCCGTTTACTATAAACTGTAGAAATAGTAAGACTAAATTATGAAAACTTATAGATTGGGCATTTTCAGTCATCTGTCCATGTTTTAAAAAGCTACCAAGTAGGTAGAAATTAATGGCATTTTTGAAAAGCCAGTTAACAAAAATCCTATTAAAAGAAAAACAGATAAAGGCTTTTCCTTGCTATATAGCAGGGGTCTCCAACCATGGCAACTTTAAAACTTGTGGACTTCAACTCCCAGGAATTCTGGGAGTTGAAGGCCACAAGTCTTAAAGTTGCCAAGGTTGGAGATCCCTGCTATATAGGATACCAGTTACATAGCCTCTTTTACCATTCTAAGAATTTCAGGTTAACCCCTAATGGTTATGACTGGAAAAAAAGCACTCTTAAAAGTGATGGAAATCAAATGCAAATCCTTATTTTTGTCTGTACAAACTCACCCTCTTTTTCAGTAGTAAAAGTAATCCATTCTGAAGTAGCACTTCCAACTGAATTGTACGACACCACTCTCAGTTTGTATGTTGTATAAGGCTGAAGGTCACTCACACTGGAATGCCGGTTCTTTCCACTATATCTCACTTCGATAGGTCCAGGCTTACAAACTCTTTCTATGGACAGTAACCAAGGAAGACAAAATGTGTACATGTGGAGTTCATATCTATAAGAAAAGAAATCAGCATTAATAATAAACACATCACTTGGGTTTGCATATGGCTTTCAACTGTAATATAGCTTGCTTCTGGCTTAGGTGATGAGCAATCCATTCACATTATGATGTATATGTGAACCAAGGTAATTTAACTTACTAAATTATCAAATGGTTTATGGTTTGCTTAATAAATCATAGCTAAGCAAACTGTAAACTATCACAATACATGAAGTCAATCCTTTCTGGCAATTGTGAGTTTATCCTTCCCAATATCAAATGCTGATTAAACTGAAAGGTTGACATATCCAATTTAATTGCTTTAGAGTTCTATATATCCCATTCATTCTACTTATGTGCCTGTGCATGATTTTTATAGGAAAATGGTATATCATTATTTCAGTGAAGCAGTGGAGTAATATTTTCAATAATTAGGGATGAATAAAGATAAATCCCATTGCCTAGATTTCACAGTGATATTTTCAGAATCAGCATCAAATTGTAATTCATACTATATTTCAAAAGTCTAGATATAAATACATGTTAAACGTTTAGATTCTACTAAATATTTTCCCCAAATTATGAATGTAAAAATAAGACCTAATTTAACCTGTGTGTGTTTTAATGCACTAGTTTTAATCCATGATTTTCCTTTAAAATTCTGTTTTACATTTATGAAGTGATTGTAGAAGGGAAGAATCTATTTAGCCATGGACTCACTGATAAAGCTATATATAAATAGCAACAAATTATTGTTATTCTATGTATGTTTTGGGAAAAAAATGATCTCAATTCAGTAAACATGGCTATTTGTAAAGAATCTAATGAAAGGCTGAAAACTAACTAGCTAGTTAATGTTGGATTAAGGAATTTAACACAGTTAAACACAGGGGATCATCTTTTTGAACATTTAGCTAGTTTGTCTATAGTCAAAGTGCCAAGCTAGAATCCAGAAAACTGATTTCTACTCTCACCTTAGCCATGAAAACCAGCTGGATGATTTTGGGCCAGTACCTCCCTTTCAGCCAAACCCAATTTACAGGGTGGTTGTTGTGGGAAAATAGGAGGAAGCAGACGACTATAAGGTATGTTCACTACTTTGAGTTACTTATAAAATAATGAAGGTGGGATTAAAAAAATCTAAACAAACTGATGTCCCATTTTTTTTAGTTCTATAATGATTATTACATATATTATCAAATTAGTTTTGTACATCAAAGTGTACAAAGTGCAGAGAAGGAAAGGGGTTATACACAAATACACAGCTTGCTTGGTGAAGGAAGAGAAAGAAAGGCACAGAAAAAATGAGAGAAGTGAGGGAAAGGATAATGAGCATTACTAAAGCAATAGATAGGTCTGAGTTCCCAACTATAGATTTTAGCTGATTATAACTGAGCTGTTACCTTCTCACAATGCCATTGGGTTCCTGAGGAGCATCCCACAGAAAAGAAGCATTTCTTGAAGTCAGGTTCTGTATATAGGGAGAAGGCTGCTGGCTGGGTGGAGCTGGCTGGGTGGTGACTTGAGCCATCGGTCCCTGGCTGCAGCAGTTGAAGCATGTGCACGCTTCAACTCCAATAGAATAAGTGGTAAAAGGTTTGAGTCCATGGATCGTCTGCTGAGCAGTAGTTCCTTCTGAGAGCTGAAAATGACCGAACAAAAGCAGAAGTAGACACTGACATGCAAGTAGTCTTATGTACTGCACAATGCTCAGCTGGACAAACTACATATTTGTTCATTTGATGTTTATCCTGTCTGTGCTTTTTTTTACAACTCAAAAAGGTGTATTTGATGTTCCCTCTTTCTATTTTCCCAACAATAACAACAACAATCTTATGAAGTATTATGATTATGTATTATTAAGTATTATTATTATGAAGAAGGGGCCTCTGGTGGCTCAGCAGACTAAGTCTGTCTGTTATTAACACAGCTGCTTGCAATTACTGCAAGTTCAAGTCCCACCAGGCCCAAGGTTGACTCAGCCTTCCATCCTTTATAAGGTAGGTAAAATGAGGACCAGATTGTTGGGGGCAATAAAAAGTTGACTTTGTATATAATATAAAAATGGATGAAGACTATTGCTTAACACAGTGTAAGCTGCCCTGAGTCTTCAGAGAAGGGCAGGATATAAATTAAAAAAAAAAAAAGTAGGTTGGTCAAAGACACTCAGCCAGCTTTCCTGCCAAGCCGAAGACTAAAACTCAAAGCCTCCCAAATTCTAGTCCAATACCATAACCACAAGACTCTGCTGTCTGTCTGACCTAATCCTAGATAGTTTTAGACCAAAAAAAGGCATTCCTAAGAAGCAGTGACTAAGCCAGACCCTGAACAGGATGGACATGGTTGGCAATCAGTAATACTTCCACTTTTTTTTTTCATCTCCAAAACTGCATATATTTTGACAAATCCTATAATCTTTCTTCCCTCACCAGAGCCCTCTTTGAGGGAAAAGTTGATTTCATTTATTTTCTAATTTTACATCACTAATAGTTAAAATCTAGACTGAGATATGCAAAATGAGACAGTGAAGATCTTGTGGGGCTTTTGAATACAGATGGATCATAATTTGGAACATAACACACCAGATATCATGGTTGTTGAGGGCCGAAGTGTACAGTTTATTGAAATCATTGTACCAGGAGAAGCCAGAGTCGATGAAAAAGAACTGGAAAAAATCATGAAATATCTCAACCTGGCTATCGAAACTAACGTTTATGGATGAAACATGTAACAGAGATACCCATTGTCATCGGGGCACTTGGTACCATGTCCAAGAATTTTACAAAACACATCAAGAAATTGCAGCTTCCTGCAATAACACCAGTGGAACTGCAAAAAACTGCGCTATTCAGAACATCATATATTTTAAAAAGATACTTGGTTGATACCTAGGATGCTGGAAGGAACCCGTATCAACCATTAGCACTAGTCAATCGTATTTGTGACACATTTTTAAATGTTTAGTTGACTGAGTTTCATTTTTAATGATTAAAAGAGATAACAACAATAACAACAACAACCACCATTGCCACAAATTTCATCAACTCAAAATATTTTGATTAATACGTACCACCTTTTCCTTTCCTTTGGTGCTATTGGAGAAGAACCTGTAGAGGGTGATTATTCCGTTTGGCTTTAGAGGAGGACGGATGTTGACTACAGCAGAAGTAGAAGCTACTGTTTCAAACAAAGGTGCAGGAAGTCCTTGAGGAGGGGCTGGGCCAGTCTTACATTTTGTCCAATTGCTAGCAGTTCGGCCAGCAGAATTAACTGACCAAATCTGAAAAACAAGTGTTCATAACAGACCTAAAACATCCTTCCAGGAAAAAAATCCAAATTGTCATTTCTGCTTTTGTTTATTTAACTAAACTGCTCAGAGCCCCTCTATGAGAAGGATGGGTGAGTTTGCTATAAAAAAATAATAACAGAGAATGCTTCAGAACAAACTGAATTTGGGAAATGTTTTTGTAGTCTGCATCCATATTTATTTGACTACCATGTTTCCCCCAAAATAAGACCCAACTAGAAAATAAGCCCTGACATGATATTTCAGGATGCTCTTAATATAAGCCGTACCCCCCAAAATAAACCCCAGTTAAAATCATCAGCCAGAAGGATGCATTATTTCCCCAAAAATAAGACCTAACTGGACAAATAAGCCCTAATGCGTCTTTTGGAGCAAAAAATAATGTAAGACCCAATCTTATTTTTGGGGAAACATGGGTATTTAGTTATTGTCTTTGCCTGGTGAGTCTCAAGGTGGCTAGAATGAGACAATTATCTTGCCTTGAAATGTAATTTTAGATGTCATCTATGGCCAAGAATTTTTCCCCAGGTCCATCTTGTGCACCAAATGCATCTCTTCCTGGATCAGGAGGCCCTTCTGATAGTCCCTCATTTCCTACTCACTCCATGACTCAACTACTGCAATGCACTCTATATGGGGATGCCCTTGTAAACAACTCAGAAGCTTCCATTTCTGAATCAGTGGTGGAATGCAGTGGTACAGGCAGTGATGGTCAAGCCTCAGTCTGCCCATGTAATAATTCTTTGTGAGCTGCACTGGTGATAGTTTTTTTCTGGATGCAATTCAAGTCTGTTATGAGCTATAATCCAGGTATAGGAAAAGGTTGTTTGAAGCTACTTACATGCTGCAGATATACTAAATTTAGATTTCAGTAAGGCATTTGATAAAGTAGACCGCATCCTACTTCTTGATAAGATAGAGGATATTGTCTATCCCACATTATTTTATCAGATGGATTTGCTAATCAACTTCACTCAGCACGTGGTTCTTAATGAAACTATACATGGAGGGAAATATGTAGGGTTGTTCCTCAAGGTTCTGTCTTGGGCACAATGACCTTCAACATCTTCATAAATGACTTAAATGAGGGGATTGAAGGGGTGGTCAGTAAATTTGAGGATGATACAAAACTGTGGGAATTGCTAACGTTTGGAAGATAGACTTAAAATTTAGAAGGATCTTAACAGACTTGAGCATTGAGTCCTATTCAACAAGATACAGATCAGTGGTAAGAAAAGTAAGGTCCTGCACTTAGGCAGGAAAAGCCATATGCATAGGTACAAAATAGGTGGCAGCTTTTCAACAGTAGTAACTGTGAAAGAGATCTAGATGTCCTTAAATATGAGTCAGCAGTGTGACACAGCTGTCAACTAAGCCAATGCAATTCCAGGCAGTATCAACAAAGGGATAGTATCAAGATCACAGGAAGTGATAATACCATTCTGATGACACCATGTTTGGAGTATTGCATCCAGTTCTGGTCACCATAGTAGAAAAAAGATGCTGGAGCCCTAGGAGGAGTTCAGGGAAGAGCAACAAAGATATCAAGAGTTCTGAAGACTAAATATATGAAGAATGGCTAAAGAAACTGATTATGTTTAGCTTAACAAAAAGAAGCCTGAGAGGAGACATGATGGCAGTCATCCAATACTTGAAGGGCTGCCAAAAGAAACTTGAAGCTCTCTTTTAAAATTATTATTATATTTAAATATTAATAACACTGGTAAGTGTGATTTTATATTTTCACTGTAAACCAATGGTTTGGCAGCCAATGGACTAGGAAATTAAATAAAATCAAAACAAAAGTAAGTTTATTTAAGGATTGTACAATTTTAAAGGATCATCATACATGTCAACATTTTATTAATATCTCACATGAACAACTTTCAGGACTGACTTTCTATCTGAGTAAACGCTACCACAGTATGCTTGATATTACCTTAGAATCATAGGGTTAGAAGATTGAAGGGACTTGGAAGATTTTCTAGTCCAGCTTCTGCCCAGTGCAGGAATCCTCATACTATTCTGGACTGTTCCTGAGATCCTCAAATTTTGGAGCATTCACAGAAGCCTAGAAGGCAGGCTGTGAGAGATTTAACAGCTCTCACAGTCATCAAGTCCAGCAATCTCTCCTGTTTGTTCAATGTTTGTTCAGCTTACTGCTGAATTATTTAATGTTACACTGAGTAGCATGGAAAGGTTATAACATAGAAGTGCAGTAAAACTTCTAGCATTCCTGATCATTTTCATGAGGTCAGTCAGCTCAAGTCACAACCCTCCTTTAGTAGCATAACATATTCAGTCCAGAGTGCCACCAGTAGTAAAAAAAATATCTACGGAGATCATAAGAGAACTGGAACTAGTTGTATGTGAAATGTTAAGGACCCTGGCCTGCACCCATGAATCAAACTTATCCATGCTATTAACATTTAAATATAATAAACGTATAAATAATATGTGTTATAAGCTTTTGTACTTAGCAAATCAATATATTCAGCCTACTCTTAGCATTTTGTTTATTCATCTTCAGCTGATTATACTGAACATGTAATAAGTTGATAATATTGCTAAACTGATAATAAAGCAACAAATATATTGCCTAAGATACAACCTTTACTAAGGTTTTGCAAGTATTTTATGATATTATCTTAATCAATGCACATAAGAAGGATTCCAAGATGTAATAGCTAAGAAAGTGTCTAGTTCAAAGCTCTTCTTTGGAGATGGCTTTGTTTTTGTCAGCTTCACAAAACCAGGGTGATCTGCACACTATATGAAACTCAGCAGTTATTAAACAAGACCTGCAACAAATCTGCATGAAAATTAAATTTTACTTTCATCAAGGAGAGAATAAACATATGGGAGGATGTTTAATCTTATTTATCAAAGACCATTTGTATAATTAAACACGAATATCATAAAAGGTTGACTGAGGTCATGATTTGCATGAGTAAGTAATTTGTAGAATGTCAGGTACAATAGATGGAATAGATGGATGTGTGAATATATAGGGTTAAATTAGACTCAATAATAGTGAAACACACAGTGATCAATCAGAATGATAGATCTAAATGGCAATACAAGGGGACTGTCTGTGTGATTTTGAGTATTAAGTATTCCTTAGTAAGCTTTCATGTCGAGCAGTTCTAACTGTACTAAAACTTGCTCTTACACTATCTCCTAATTTTCTGCTGTAAAATTTGAATTTATTCCAAGTTTCAAAGGAAGCCAAAGGTCCTAAATACTTTCATAAATGAAGATTTTTAACTATGTAATGGACCTTGTTACTGTGGATCTAGCTTCAACTGCAACTGAGAAGCCACTAGTAGATCATTGGTGCTAGACGATTCAAGAAAAGAAACCAATTTTAGTTTCCTCAGCTATGCAACTGATGCCTCAAAGACATATTTAAAGTATTCTGTTGAAGTCATAAGACTATTCAATTGCAAGAAGATGGCCATCTTTTTTAAAAAAAATTTCAGGGATCATACTGTTTCTTTGGAATTGTTGACTCTTAAGTAAATTGTGTGACTTATACTGTATGCTTATACACTGTCTGAGACTGAAAGTAGAGTACAAGAAAATTAATTATATGTTGGAAGGAGGAGGAAGAGGAGAAGGAATAATAATTGCAAAAGACAGCTTTTCTTTGAACAGTTTACATGCTAAGATGATATCTTTAATTCCATAAATCACACATCTATCCCAGGTCCTTGGGAAGGACTTGATAGGTGGATAAAAATGCCAAAGCCAGTCTAAACATCTAGCTGGCTGTGTGATGAACCATAATAATAATAGGACTCCAAGTGAGGCATTACTTTGACATAGTAAATAAAGTACCTTGGGTGCAACCCCAAAGCAACTGGAGCATCATTTCAACACCATCAGCATTGACAAAATCACTGTCATTATAAAAGGCAGTTCCAGATCATGAGAACATACCATTGCAATATGGGCCGCGGTGTGGCTCAGGCTGTAAGAAGCCTGTTATTAAACACAGCTGCTTGCAATTACTGCAGGCTCGAGTCCCACCAGGCCCAAGGTTGACTCAGCCTTCCATCCTTTATAAGGTAGGTAAAATGAGGACCCAGATTGTTGGGGGGGCAATAAGTTGACTTTGTAGATAAATATACAAATAGGATGAGACTATTGCCTTACACAATGTAAGCCGCCTTGAGTCTTCAGAGAAGGGCGAGATATAAATGTAAATTAAAAAAATATATTATATAAGTTAAAAGTTACTAAAAATGAAACCTTTTCATACAATTTCCAGGCTCGGAAACAAAAGTGTAATATTCAAGTATCATACACATTCAATTATTAATATAAATTCATAGGAATCAAATCATTCACCTTTCTAAACAATGGCATCAACTGAAACATTTATGGATGAATGTGACATGGTAAATATGTTCATTGTATCCAAATTATTGTAGATTATCTTCTTGTGGTTAATGTCCCTCTATTTAAACAAGTTGCCTTGTAATAAAAACTTTCTATATTTCAATATCAGTATCTAAAAAAATTTTTGGATAAAAAAAATAGGAAACTTTTGTCTGTCAGACAATAAAACCTGGTGACTGAACTCTGGACATAAATGCCACACTAAAACAAAACAAAACAAAACAAAACAAAACAAAACAAAACAAAACAAAACAAGGCAAGGCAAGGCAAGGCAAGGCAAGGCAAGGCAAGGCAAGGCAAGGCAAGGCAAGGCAAGGCAAGGCAAAAGAAAAGAAAAGAAAAGAAAAGAAAAGAAAAAACAAAACAAAACAAAACAAAACAAAACGCACCTTAAAAAACAGTTTCTACAATTGGTTGATTTTGTGACAGAAGGATAAAAACAGATATTTTTTAAAAAAATATAAAAAATAAATCAAAGCTTCAGACAAATTCAGTTCCTTTTAAATATTTCATTGCATCCATAACTAACATGGATGTTTACCTCCCAAAGACAGACAATTTAATAATTTGTTCCTATTGGTACATAATGAGATAGTTAAAACACTCCCAGGAGAGAGATAAGCAGATATTAAAAGGTCTTTCCAATACCTGCACTGACTAAGGGCAACAGTTAATTCAATAGATTCGATCAAAATCACTACTTCTTTCAGGCTGCTGATTTATTACTTTGGCTGTAGTTAGTCATCACTCATTTTAGTTTGCTTTTCAGAGCTCATAAATTATGCGGTATAAATAAAAAAGATACAATCAAGGAAACCATATCAATTCACATAACAGCCAGGGGATGTATAGATTCCCATGGCACTCGCAGTAATGTCTTTTTAAGAGACAGGCCTATCACTTTGTTCAGGTACGGCAGAAACAAACAATCCAAGAGGTCTTGCCCTAATGAAGAATTAGCAGGCTCATAACTACTGTATCCGTATGTATGAATTTATCATAATTAAATAGGGACTTTTATTTACTTGAGCAATTGTGCAAAGATTAATCACCAACTTCATTGTTGTACAAAGATTTGAAAAGGGTAAAGATAAACAAAAGCAGGTATTTTTGTTGAGATTTATTTTCTCCCATCTCTGCTTCTGTTTCTCTCTGATCAGTGGTGAAATCCAAATTCTTTTACTGCCGGTTCTGTGGGCGTGGCTTGGTGGGCATGGTGTGGCTTGGTGGGTGTGGCTTAGTGGACGTGGCAGGGGAAGGATACCGCAAAATCTCCATTCCCTCCCCACTCCTGGGGGAAGGATATAACAAAATCTCCATTCCTACCCCACTCTGGGGCCAGCCAGAGGTGGTATTTGCCGGTTCTCTGAACTACTCAAAATTTCCACTACCAGTTCTCCAGAACCTGTCAGAACCTGCTGGATTTCACCCCTGTCTCTGATGTTTCATATAGACCAGCCCTCACTAAGCTACTCCAATTGGAAATTAGCTTGACTAAAGACCAATCAGGAGTCAGCAAAGCATAAACAGCTATAAATGAGCAGTCAATCCCTGCTCAGTTGCCTGTTATTTGCATAGTAGGTCATTTTTCCTCTGAAGATACCTACCACTGTTGCCAGAAAAATATCAAAAATCTGTTGTTTTAGACCACTGCCATTAAACCCTGAAGCCAAATCTGCCCAAGATGCTTCATATATCTGAATAAATAAATTTCCTGAACTGAAATCCAATATAAAAACAATTCTGCAGAATCCCCCCTCAAAAAATGCTCCATAAATCAGATGCCACCAATGAAAAGGCCTTGCTGATGATTAGTATCTAAACTGAAACATTTTTAAATTAAAGCATATTGCATAGGATTTGCATTCATCTTTGTACTCTGTCACATTGTAAAATTAAATTGTTGAACCCTTGAGCATGACCACTGATCTTTGTGCCATAAGTGGATCTCTAGATTGCAATTACTGATTGCAATTCTTTGTGCTTCTTTAGAAGATATCCCAGGTAGCCTTTGAATTTTAGGGGTCAAATTAAATTGTGAGAAAACCTGTGAGTTATTACAAATGCATAAACAATATGTAGTTGATAAACCTTTTGTCTCTTCTATCCAAATAGGCTACTGGCATTATTTGAAAACTGTGAAAGCTTGTCTCAGAGAATGGGATGTAAGACACTGTAAATAATGACATTCCTTGCCCATCTGTAAAAAGTTGATACTTAAGCTTACATACCTTTATTCGAATAAAGAAAGAACAAATGATTCTCATTTATTTCATGGCCATTGTTCTTGTTGATACTATATGAGTTTTCCATGATAGCATTTCAGTAAACTCAATACCCAACACTTAAATAACATCACTTGTTCTATCTCCTCACAATCTAGTGCCCATCTATGTCTCTTTGGTCTTTTAATAGATACTTTATTTTATTTTATTTATTTTATATTTAATTTTGTCATAACAATATACACAAGCATCACACAAAAAGATTATATGTATATAAACATATATATGGGGAGAAACAAGGAAGTATAAGCATATATATATAAGAAAAAGAAACAATAGGACAGGAACGGTAGGCACGTTTGTGCTCTTACGCATGCCCCTTAAAGTCTTCTTAGGAATGGGATGAGGTCAACAGTAGATAGTTTTTGGTTAAAGCTTTTGGGATTATGAGAAGAGACCACAGAGTCAGGTAATGTGTTCCAGGCACAGATAACTCTGTTACAGAAATCATATTTTCTGCAGTCCAAATTGGAGCGGTTGACATTAAGTTTAAATCTATTGGTTGCTTTTGTATTATTGCAGTTGAAGCTGAAGTAGTCTTTAACAGGACGGACATTACAATAGATGATTCTATGAGTTAAACCCAGGTCCTGCCGAAGGCGACGGAGTTCCAAGTTTTCTAAACCTAGGATTTCAAGTCTGGTGGGATAAGGTATTTTGTTGGTTACGGAGGAGTGGAGAACTCTTCTTGTAAAATATTTCTGGACACTGTCACCTTAGTTTTTCAATAACTTATCTGTAAGTATGATTTCCTGAAGTAAATGACAAATTCTATCAGGATTCTTTTCATACCAATTAATGTTGAAATGACCACCATGTTGCCTGGTGTTTTGTCCGTCTCTCCTTTCTAACCTGGAATCTTTAGTGTGAAAAAAACTGTTCCATCCTAAAATGTTTCTCATGCTGCCCTAGATTAAAGGGTTTGTTAAAGCTTCAGAAATAAAAAGAAGAAAAGATACTATCATTTCCCACCTTAGTTGTATTGTTAATGTCAGAACCATCAAGCTAGATTCTGAAGACTGACAGCATTTTTTTTTTAAGGCCTTCTTTCCATTTCAGGAAATTTACTTGCATTTAAAACTTTACAGCCAACAAACATGGCTCTGAGAGAGATACAGAAGAATCAATATGATACTTAATGAAAAATAAATCTGGGTTTCATCAAAAGTCAATTCCTACACTTATGAATTAGAGGTCTCACAAGCAATATAAATACATTATCAACAATAGTAAGTCTAAGAATAGCTCCCTGAGGGATGCTACATATGACATCTGCGAAAGAAGAATAGGGGCTTCCTTTTTTTCTTTCACATAAACACCTTCTCCATTTCAGAATAAAACTGATAATTGCTAACATATATGGCTTAATGCATCACTAATTAATTTCAAAGTAGCTATTAATAAAGACTTCATTAATAAAACAAGCAAAACAAAAATAAGTGAGCAATGGCTTACAGTTTATTTGAATTCTTATTCAGAGTGCTGGTGAAATCTATCTTTGTGGATGCCATACAATGCAATTAAACTGTATATTTCTGCATAACATGTGAATATGCATTTCAACGACCCTCCCCAATTATCAGCAAGTTTGGAATGTTTGATAGTTTCAGTGGTGTCATTTTAGTAAAATCTAAATTTGAGTGAAATCTTCAAAAAGAATGGATTTAATTGCAGTAAGAATTTTCAAGTAATTTGGAAGCAAGGTAGATAATTGTACTTTTGCTTCAACCTAAATTTTAAAAAATGTAAATCTTTTCTAAATATGGCCTTACTTTATTGTTCAATGTAACATTTGGCAACAGCATTGTGCAAAATCATAGGTTGTCCTTGATACAGAGTGTTACAGCCTGTGTAAATGCTTTTAAAAGGAGGCATGCTAGAAGAAATATCCAGATTCCTAATATTTGAATAATTAAAACTAGAAGGCTGAATATATACTAATAACATTTTCCATAGGAAACACATCATTTGCTTGAAAGGTCAGATATTGTCATAATTATTAGCCACAGTGTCAGAGATTAGGAAAAATAGGGCAAATTGGAAAATATGTAAATATCACTTAGATCCCCTCAGCCAGCTTACAGTTTGCCAAGATTTCATAAAACTTCTGGTTTTGCTGCCTGCATGTGTTTGTTATAACTGCATAAAACCCATCAATTTAAGTATATCTTCTCTCTCTCTCTCTCTTTCACTCACTCTCTCAGATAGAGATTCCAGCCTCTAATGTGAATAATGTATTCCAGAAAGCATTCTAGCAGTCCTCTCATTGTTAACTTGTGGAAGCTCAAAGAAAATGTCATCAAGAGAAATAGGAAATCAAATAATCAAAGAGCCACCATCAGTGATGGAACACGGGCTTTCCTGTGATGTCAAGCATTCCTCTGAAACTTGCCTTGTGCAGTCATCTATATCCCATGTGTAACTATGCAGACTCATAAGAGGCATCCAAAAGGTTTTGGTGAAAAAACTTGTCCAAGTTCCCAGGGTCCCAATTTATCCAGCTCAATAGACACTAGGAATAATTACTGGAATTAAAGAACCATTGTTGCCTCTTGGTTGTGACAAGTCTACAAGGCCTCTGGATATGCTCTCACTCAGATAATATGCTAACTGAAGTACTCTTTATGGGGACTAAGTCAGCCAACAAGACAAGACAGAGAAATAGATACACACAAAACACCCCCTCCCCATTTGTATATGCCTAGACTCTGTGCAGAAAAGAGTTACATCTGCATCAGAACTGGAGTAGAAGGCACTCATATCCGTTCAGCATCATGCCCCTGGGAATCTGTCAGCTTTGCTATATCACAAAACAAGTTCATGTATAAAGAGGAATTGCTATGCCATCTCGAAGCACTGTGATCCCTAACAGTTCTTAGAGCAAATAATACCCTTGCTAAGATACTGTATATTAACCATTTGATAAAGAGAATTTCTCAGTGAGATGCCCAGAAATTTTCACAGTAATCTCCCATTTTCATACCTGATATTCATATTCGGTGAAAGGCAAGAGTGTGTCATCTTTGAATGAAGTGGATGAACCATTATAAACAAGGCTGACATTGTGTTGATTGGCTACCGGCTGTCTTCGATAAAGCTCATAATGTAAGATGTCTCCATTTGGGTGCTTCGGGCCAGTCCATACAATGGAAAGAACAGTCTGAAATCCATCAGGACTTGACTGGACATCTATGAAAGGAGCTGGCTGTATTTCAGGGGGTGCTTCAAGAGTTTGTATGGATGACCATTCACTGTGAGTGCAGCCCAGAAGACTGCAAGCTTGTACTTGTACTTCATACCTTTACAAGCACAAACCAGAAATTAGGCAGTAGAATCTAGGCTTTGCACTACATATAAAGGTGACATAAAATGCATATGTTTCACCAGACTAAGTTTGCAGACATTCAAACAAAGAAGAAATGCATTCCTTTAAAAAGACTGGACTGTAATTTAAGATCTTTTGGTGAATAAGAATCTAATCATATGAATTGAAAATATTGGGATACTCTCATCTGGGCAGAAAAGAACACAATATTAAATTTGTTAGAAATATAAAATCTGATTGGCAAAGGCTAGCTATAAAAGAAAAACAACAACCTGATTAACTAAATAAATTTAGTCAACAATACTTACAATGGACAAACTAATACCCTGTTTCCCCCAAAATAAGGCATCCCCTGATAATAAACCCAATTGGGCTTTTGAGTGCATGGCAATAAGGCCAAGTGCTTATTTCAGGGTTCAAAAAAATGTAAGAGAAGGTCTTATTTTCAGGGAAACATGGTATGCATGCACCTCCCAGCTTTTTCATGGATGCAGTGAGCTAATCTTATGCCTTGGGAAATCAATTTATATTCTAAAGTACAAGATTTCCTTCCCCATTTACTCATTACAGCATCTGCTTACAACATACCTGTGATAGGGTTTTAGTTCTGTTAAATTGTAAGACCTTCTTCCAAAAGAATCGTGGAATGAATCCAGATAAATCACTTTCTTTTGTGATTTAATAGGTTCCCGAAGAATGATAGTATAATTGATCAGGTTACCATTAATCTTTGCTGGAGGATCCCAAATAACCAAAATTGTCTGTGAGGTCAATGGATGCAACAGAGGTGGAGACATTCCAGATGGGGCAGATGGATTGGTTCTTATCTTGGCTATCTGACTGGTGACGCTCCCTTGACTGTTGTTTGCAGTAACAGTATAGATGTATTCTATTCCAGGAGTTAACATGAAGTCCTTATAGTGTCTATCTAGACCTGAATAAACCAGCAATCCATTCCTCCTTAGCTCATAAATCTGGATTTTACCATTTGGGTTATTGGGAGCTTTCCATGTAATTTCTAGAGAGTCTGAATCTGTCACTAGTAACTTAGGGGGATCTAAGTTAAGAGGAGGTGCTTCCATTGTCCAAGCAGTTTGGGATGCACCCACAGTGCAGCCTCCATTGGTACAGGCAACCAATTTGATGTCATATTTAGTATAAGGTTGTAGATTCATTACTGTCTTGAATAAACTCTTTCCAACATATTGTTCTTCACCATTCAGCTTTAAAATGTACTTTATGATTTCACCATTTTGAATTTGGGGTGGCGACCAAGATACATTAATCTGGGTGGAATGTATACCTTCTAGAGTAGGAGGGCTGACTATTGCTGGGGCTGCCTCTAAGGTCTGTATTCTGGAATGGTCACTAGAGCAGCACCCTCCCAGGGTACAAGCAGTTATTACATAATTGTATTCTGTATATGGAAGCAAGCCTTCATCAGTATAATTGAAGGTTGAAGCATCAAAGCTAAAAGGATAGGGAACATCATTTCTTTGGAGCTTATATGACAGCAGAACACCATTGCTTTTTTCTGGAAATGACCATGAAATCCATATTTTGCTAGGATTTTGAGGTATATATGTTAACATGGGAGCAGCCATGCCTTCTGGGGCAGCTTGGCTGGTTTTTGCAGCAGACCAAGGACTATCAGTGTAGCCTGCTGAATTCCAGGCACGTATTTTATATTCGTAAGTAGTCCACGGCTGCAAATGCTGAGCATGATATACAAATGCAGTACTCCCAGTGTTATATTCTGTGAAAACAATGTTCTCTTCTTCTGTCGTGCTGTTTTCCCCTGAAGCATTTTCTTTGGTGTGTCTGTGAATAACTTCATAGCACATTATTTTTCCATTTGAATTAATTGGCTCAGACCAGCTCAGTTCAATGCTGGTTGCATTCACCAAATGGATTACGGGAGCCATTTGAGAAGCAGGAGGGGCTGCATCTGTCCAAATTTGCTGCGGCGAAGAGCGAGTGCAACCAGCAGCTGTACAAGCTTCAAGAAGGAGAGTGTATTCAGTGAAGGGCTCAAGACGTCTGAAGAGGAACTGACGAGACAAACCGCTGTATTCTAGATTACCATCATTGAAAATATTGTAAATCTGAAAGGAAAGACAAAATCCATACATTAGCAGCAAGACCATTACTGGCCTCATCAGGCAACTTTTTAAACCTAGTATAACCCCCTAAATAGGTGTAATAACTTTTCATAGGCTCCATTGGCAGCCCATCCCTGCTGCTCTTTGGATATTGTAAAAACATGGGGTTTATTAAAGGCATAATAAAAAGCATGAAGAAAAAGCATGCTCAGTTTGATGCTTTAGCCTCCTTCCTACCTCTATTTTCTTTGGGAAAAAAGTTTTACCCTGCTCACTTTTGTGCATATGTTATATGCAGGCACTGTTGAGCTAGTGTTAATTCCTAGAGGGTAGTTCTTTCTTGTCAATACTTTCAGATGTAGTTTGTCATTGTCTTCTTCCAAAGGCTGAGAGAGAGTAGCTGACACCAAATCACCCAGATAGCTTTGTGCCTAAGGCTGGACTACAACTTTTCCCATTCAAGGGCCAGTACCTTAAGTACTAGATTCAACAGGCTCAGAATGCTTACATTATGTACTCAACATTATTTTAATGCTGAAAACTGAAGGACTCACTGAGGAAAATCAAAATGTACATATCAATCAAAAGTTAATGGGCTAAGCATTAGATTTGGATTATTTTTGAGGATACTGGAAAGCTCAGTGTTTGACCTTTTAGATGAATCACTTATCCTGTTGCTTGGAAGAAAGACATGAAAATGTCTTATATTGACAGTACTGAAAAGCTCTAAGAAGGATCCACTTAGCTCAGTCTGATTTAATTATGGATGGATAGATAGATTTTTAAATAAAGTCTTGATTTTTAAATCAAGAAAAGGGCTGGGGTTAAGGCTTTACATGACCATTGTAAAGGAGTGTGAAAAATCTCAAAGATAAGGTGCTAAAAGCAATCACATATTTTCAATAAGTATTTTTTAAAAAGTATTTTTAAGTACTTTGACAATGTCCTCTTTATTTTAAAATGAAAGCCTCTAGTTTTAAGTGTAAAATAATCCAATATCTCCTTCCTGATAAAGACCAGCAGAGAGGAGAAGCAAAAAACAAAAACAAACCCAAAACACCAGCAGAAAGTATCCTGGACATATTCACGGATGTAAGGCTAACATATTTTATTATATCATAAGCCCACTTCACTTACTGTATAATAAAACTAAAACTGGTAAGTCTTTAAATCCTACAGATGATTCTTTTACTATTAGTGTAATGACTAGAGGTCTGTGGAAATTCTCAGTTATCCAGGTCATGGTTATCCCAAAGATGCCTTTTCAAAAGGCAACTGAGCTTTATTTTTTCTTGATAATGTTTCGCTACTCATCCAAGAAGCTTCTAGGATAAGAAGCAAAATGTCTCCAAGTAAAAACAAAGGAAGTCCAGTTGCCTTTTGAAAAGGCACCTTTGGGATAATGACTGGAGTTTATAGAAGGGGAGAGAAATGGTAAAGAGTCAAGCAAGAAGTAAGTTGTGAGTTTGTCAAAAAATGCCCAATAAAGCTGCTCACTATCAGTAAGCAAGAAAAGACAGAGATCTTGCTTGTTTATTGATTTATTACCTATCATCCCCTACCCTTAATAAATTCTAGGCAGTTACATATACAAATAAAACAATAATAATAAATATTCTGAGATAACATTAATTCCAAAAATTACAATAATCTTTAAAACTATTCTCAATGTTGATGACTCAAGCCAATCTCCAAAACATCCCAGTTTTCGCCAGTCTTCATGAAGTCCATTAAGTCCCCTGCTTTTTAGCAAATTATTCAATAGGCAAAGAATTCCCACCAAGAATTCCCACCATCAGGCCTCTTTCCACAGTAGCCCCGGGAAAGGGAAGAATCTGGACCATTTAGATCAGGAAGGCTGATTCAGGAAAGGCAGCCTCTATATATAGCTTTAAAAGTAATGACTGGCACCCTGAATAACTGTTGGGCTCCACTAGCAGCCTGAGGAGCTGGCAGCGGAATCAGACAGTGAGGAGGCTGGAAAGGACAATGAGTCAGTCCTGGAGTCAGGGGAATGCTCAGACAAGGGCTCTGTGTCGGAGGTAGAGATGGGGCCAGGGCCATCTGGGAGCGATGCACGGACTCTGGAGGTGGACAGCAGAGAGGCGGAGGAAAAGAAGTAGCTTGTTCCTAGTGCACACATGCAAAGAGCTGCCAGAAGGCAAGAGCAGCTAAAGCAAAAAGGACAACTTGGGGGTAAGGCTAGGAGATGATTGGTCCCTCCCATAAGGCTTAAAAGAGCAGCAACGGCTCTTGGGTTCTTTGTAGGAAAGCAACATTGCTACAATTATTTCTTGTCTCCTGTTTCTGAACTTCGTGGTGTTCTTGCCAAGAAAAACCTTTGGTAGGGTGCCAAAGAAGACAAAGGTTTGTGATAAGGCTGAAGGACTTTTTATGAAGGGCTTTATTCTGGACTTAATTTGGACTAAGCTGAGAATGAAGTAATTCTCAGCTGTTCTAATAAAATATGTTTGTTTAGGACTGATTGTGTTTGGTAATATATTTGGGCCTAGGTCATGACAATAACTCTTGAATTCATCTACAACCAGCAGCTCCTGCAGCAAAAGTGTGACAAGGCAGTACCACAACTGACCACCTGAATTTTGTTTGAAATTTCTGGGTGGTCTTCTGGAATAGTCTCATTTAGAATAAATTACAGTGGTTCCTTGGTACTCAACTGCTTTTGAACTGCTCACTGAATTTGGCACTCAATGCATTTTGATATGAACATTTTGTCTCATCATTTGTTTGGTACTCAAAGCACAAGCTAGGACTTGTCGGTGTTGGCTGCCTTGTGACTCACTATTATTTGTTATAGGAAAAATTTGTTTGGTTCTCATCATTTTTTGGTACTCATTGCAACTCTTGGAACCAATTAATGAGGAGTACAAAATATGCCATTGTATAGCCTATCACTATATTTTAAGTGAACTCCAATTGAGAGTACTCATGAAGTTCTATATTAAAGGTTTGCAGTATTCCAAATTAAAACATTCATAATATAATAGAGCAGTAATGGCTTTTACATCATGACTTTCTCTACAATGTTTCCATTCCACCTTGATGAAATAAGATTCAATTACCTTAATGTTACCATTGGGCTTGGAAGGCTCTGCCCATCTGAGTAATAATGCCCTGCCATTCTCTTTCTTGTCCACTGTAAAGTTGCTTAGGCCACTCGGAGAAGCTTCTAGGGTGTGCACTGAAATCCATGGACTAGCAACTTGCCCAGCATTATTGACAGCAGCAATCTGAATGTAGTAGGTTGTATATGGCTTCAAACCAAACAAGTAAGTTTGATACATCTCTCCCTGTAGATGAAAGAGATAAATTTGTGGTTTTTGCATGTGATTTACCTGAAGATTGAGCATTTACAAAAAATCTCTTCACTATCAACTAGACATATAAAAGAGTTTTTGTGGAAGTAATTTTTACAAGATCAATTACAATGTACTCTCATAAACATGTACAATAATGTTGAATGGACTCCACTAATGTCTTTAGGTCTTGGGTCAAAAATGCACTTTTTTGTCATAACAAAAAAGCCTTTCTGTTTTACTATTCTCTCCCACCATGCATGCTATGTAATTTTTATCATCTCCCACTACAGACTATGCTTCCTGTTTTTTTAAAATATGAAGCACTGTATCTTCATCATCAGTAACCCCCTAAATTAAAATGTAAACATCTAAAAGCTGACCAAAAATGGTTAAAATACTATTCAACTCCACTGGGAGACCTAAGGAATCAGGTTAGAGACAGATCATTGATCACTGACAAATGAAATTGATCTATGTGGTTGCTAAGAGTTAACACCAACTTGATGACACATTATCAGTCAATCAATTATTAGACCGACTTAAATGACTTGGCTGAAGAAGAAGGTCTCACTTTCTTTTCAGATGATAGACTATATGGTACAGTTCCCAAGGAAATGAGAGAAGGCCCTCTTTTGCAAACCTAAGAGATGGACCCAGTGGTGGGATTCAACCAGTGTAACAACTGGTTTGCTTCATGCGTGTTTTGTGCATGCATACTCTCTTTGCTCACTTGCACACCAATCATGCGCTGCGCATGCGTGCAAAGTCCATTTCAAAACATCATTAAAAATTACCTTCCACTAGCCCCAGTGAGTGAAACAGCTGAGGTGCTTCAATCCGCTCTGCCGCCCTGATCAGCTGGGCTTCAAACAAACAAAATATAGGTAGGTATAGCGCAGGGGCAGGTGGGTGGACAGGTGGGCCCAGCTGATGGTCGGAGGGAGCCGGTTCGCTTTCAGCTGAATGTTGGAGAAACCGGCTCACCTGAACTGGACCAAATAGGCTGAATCCAAGGGTGAAATCCAGCAGGCTCTGACAGGTTCTGGAGAACCAGTAGTGGAAATTTTGAGCAGTCGGAGAACCAGCAAATACCACCTCTGGCTGGCCCCAGAATAGAGTGGGAATGGAGATTTTGCAATATCCTTTCCTCAGGAGTGGGGAGGGAATGGGGATTTTGCAGTATCCTTCCCCTGGAGTGGGTGGGAATAGAGATTTTGCAGTATCCTTCCCCTGCCACACCCTCCAAGCCATGCCCACAGAATCGGTAGTGAAAAAATTTGGATTTCATCACTGGCTGAATCCCACCCCTGGATATTCCACGCCAGAAGTGTGCAATAGTTGAAACCAAAGTGAGTAAGGATGCTTTGAATCCTTATATGAGCAGCCTCACTATACCTCTTTGCAGCTCCTTAAAGGAAGTGTGCCTTTTCTAGGATGCACTTGGCAACTGCATAGGCTCATGGAAATACATGTTTGAATTACTACTTGGGCACATTTAGCAAAGAGTGTCCTGACATTTTTAATGCCCATTCAAAACTGATTCTGGCACATTTCTACTGAAAGAAAATATCTCAGCTGTTTCATAATATTTGCATTTAGAATTCTTTACACACCTTTCCCTTTGATGGTGATTAGATACATCCCCTCATGATTAGTTCATTAAAAAAAAAGACTCAATTTCTTGGTTTTAGTTAAGTAGCTAAAAGCCACACTTCCAAGCTGCTAAATATTTAAATATCTGGTAAGCGGCAAGATGAAAAAATAATCTCTTTTTTGCAGAAAAATAATCTTTTTTTAAATATTAAAAGTTACATAATAAATATTTAATAGTTATTTTCCCACAACAATGAGTTTCCTCTTTAGATAAATATAACGTAGCTTTTGAATGTCCATTTTGAATATTAAAGCTCAAAACCCACCATGACTGATTACAAATATACTTTTCAATGACAATTATTCGTTACCCCTCCCACATTGAAGAAAGTAAGCCCCTGTGAGAATAATAATGATGAATGCAAGGGGGTGCAGTGGCTAAATAGGAATTTTTGCTTTCCATTCATTGCAAAGATGAGTAAAAATTCCTAAGCTAAAAGACTTAAATTTGTGAAAAGCATTCTATCAATCAGACGCAAATTCATCCCATTCACATTTATTCAAAAGACCTGCTAAGTTCGGTAAAGGTTAGACAGAACTGTGTAGTTCTCCTTTACTGCAATCCTAGAATACTTCTGAGGAAGGCTTTTCTAGTGAGATTTACAGATTTTATTTTTATTATTATTATCTAGGGAGATGATCCCAAAATTGCTGAATCTAAGATCTAGGGACAAGGCTGCTCTTCTTTTGTTACTGCTCAATTTATTTTTATTTTCTTCAAAATTCACTGTACTGAAAATCATGGAAGAGTTGTTGTTATTATAAACCAGGAAACTCAAATTAAAAGCGAAAACAAAATTGTTTTTTTCCAAGTGCTGCCTTCCCTTGTCTCTTTGGAGAAACAGTGCTGAAGCCACTTCTGATTGCCAATGAAGAGGAAAAAATGGAAGTGCTGCAGGTCCCAAGCCTGGGGTCTAAAAACAGTGAAAGGAAAATCCAAGAGGCAAGTTTGAAATTAATTAGCAAAAGCAAGCCGGAAAATCTCCAGCTAGGTCGTTAAACTGACCAAAGAAAAACAAAGGTTTAAAAGTCCCATTGTGACTATATCTACTCAGAATGCTGAAATCTACTTAGCTTGTAATATATACATGTAAACACTATTAAAATTCTTATTTCTGTTTGTTTCTAACCTTCAATTGGGCAAAACTGGAACGTATAGGGCAACAATTATTGAATCAAGGGAATTCAATTGGATTAATTTATAGAATGCCAGACCCATCATTCTGGTGAGAATGAAATTTGGGGAAATTGTGGTTCTTCAGCACCATTGTGTCTTTTGATTCTACGTCTCCAAAACCTTTACACTGTGAGCTGCAAGGGAAATATTTGCATCTCAAAAGTGTATCCAGTCTACTATGTTCCGTTCACAGAATTCATTAAGTCCCTGAAGCAGTGAAGAGGTAAAAGGTTGTGGTATCGGGCTGCACACTGCTACGCCCCAACTGCCTACGTACCTTGCATGTCTGCATTATCTCATTCTGGCTCTGGTTTGCATTACCTCACCTTGACTTCACCATCAGGGCCCCTGGTTGGTATTTTAGGGGGGGAAGGAGAGAAGAATCTACCAATAAAAACACTGTTACCAGTTTGCCTTTTTCTGCTTGTAAAAACTGTATAAAAGAAATAAATGCTGCACAGGCAGTGAGACATCTTTGCACCTTACAAATGCCTGGACCCTGATTACTCCAAAGCAGGGCAGTGAATAGAAAATGTGGAGATCCTTGGTGTGGGGAAGCAGAGTAAGTTGAGTGGTGTGACTGTGGTGTGACTGTTCTTGATTTTGACAGGAACAACTGGCTAATCAGATGTATTATCTATTTATTATCTATTTATCTCATTAAGATCTCTGCCTAGTAGTATCTCTCCAAAGTGGCAAGGTTAGCACTTGGGCTTCCTTCATTTTCTTCTCTCTCAGCTTCTTTATTGTAGCCATACACATGGAATAACTTCTATGTTATACAGTAACAACAAACCTTGGTTCACACCTAAACTTAAGCAGCTACGTCATTCCAAAGAGGAAGCCTACAGGAAAGGTGATAAAATGCTGTACAATCAGGTCAGAAATGTACTAACAAGGGAGATCAGAGCAGCAAAAAGAAGCTACTCTGAGAAGCTAAAGAATCAGTTTTCAGCAAATGAAACAGCAAACATGTGGAAAACTCTTAAAAATATCACCAGCTATGGCAAACCTCCCTCCCAGGCTGAAGGTAATCAACAACTGGCAGATGACCTGAACATGTTTTACTGCAGGTTTGAAAGGAAACTACAGCCACCTATCTCCATAACCCCCATCTCAGACACACCAACAACAGCCAAGCCTCTTACAACTGACCCCATCCCATTAGGTTCACAACCTCCAGTGATCACAGAAAAGGAAGTGCAGGACCTATTTCACAGACAAAAGCCAGGAAAAGCTCCAGGTCCAGTTTCTTGCTTAAAAGTCTGTGCTGACCAATTGGCCCCCATCTTCACCCATATCTTCAATAAATCACTAGAGATGTGCTATGTTCCTTCTTGCTTCAAACGCTCTACCATCATCCCAGTGCCGAAGAAGCCCACTATCAAGGAACTGAATGACTACAGATCAGTTGCTTTAACATCTGTAGTCATGAAAGCCTTTGAAAGGCTAGTGCTTTCCTACTTAAAAACCATCATGGATCCGCTGTTAGACCCCTTGCAATTTGCATACCAAGCAAATAGATCAACAGATGATGCTGTTAATATGGCTCTGCACTACATCCTACAACATCTTGAATTTCCAAAGACCTATGTAAGGGTCCTCTTTGTAGACTTTAGTTCATCATTCAATACCATCATTCCAGACACTCTTCTAACTAAGCTAAACCAGCTACAAGTACCTGAACAGACTTGTAAGTGGATCACAAGCTTCCTAACAAACAGGAAGCAGCAGGTGAAGCTAAGCAGGATCACATCAGATATCTGTACAATTAGCACAGGGCCCCCCAAGGCTGTGTGCTCTCCCCACTTCTCTTCTCTCTGTATACCAATGACTGCATCTGCAACAATCCATCTGTTAAACTACTGAAGTTCGCAGATGACACAACAGTGATTGGTCTCATTCGAGACAATGACGAATCCGCATATAGATGCAAGGTCGAACGACTAGCCTTGTGGTGCAACCGAAAAGAACCCAAACAACAAGTACAAGCTTGATGGACATTACCTTACTGACGACCCCCCACCCTGTATTCTTGAATACAGCTCATCTGTCTGGAACCCATATCACATCTCTGACATTAATACAATCGAACATGTCCAGAAATATTTTGCTAGAAGAGTTCTTCGCTCCTCCGAAAACAACAAAATACCTTATGCCACCAGACTTAAAATCCTGGGATTAGAAAACTTAGAACTCCGCCGACTTCGACATGACCTGTGTTTAACACACAGAATCATCTTTTGCAATATCTTTCCTGTAAAAGTCTACTTCAGCTTCAATCGCAATAATACAAGAGCAAACAATAGATAGTAGAAACCTTCAAATTTCTAGGTTCTATCATATCGCAAGATATGGACAGTTAACATCAAAAACATCATCAAAAAAGGACAACAAAGACTGTTCTTTCTGCGCCAACTCAGAAAGCTCAAACTGCCCAAGGAGCTACTGATCCAGTTCTACAGAGGAATTATTGAGTCTGTCATTTACACCTCTATAACTGTCTGGTTTGGTTCTGCAACCCAATAAGAAAGACACAGACTTCAGAGGATAATTAGAACTGCAGAAAAAATAATTGCTACCAACCTGCCTTCCATTGAGGACCTGTATACTGCACGAATCAAGAAGAGGGCCATGAAAATATTTACAGATCCCTCACATCCTGGACTTAAACTGTTTCAACTCCTACCCTCAAAACGACGCTATAGAGCACTGCACACCAGAACAACTAGAAACAAGAACAGTTTTTCCCAGAAGGCCATCACTCTGCTAAACAAATAATTCCCTCAACATTGTCAAACTATTTACTAAATCTACACTACTATTAATCTTCTCATTTCCTTCACCAATCTCTTTCCACTTATGACTGTATGACTGTAACTTTTTGTTGCTATCATTAAGGGTTAAATTGTACCCTATGACCATCATTTGTGTTGTAAATGTTATACCTTGATGAAGGTATTTTTTTCTTTTTCTTTTATGTACACTGAGAGCATATGCACCAAAACAAATTCCTTGTGTGTCCAATCACACTTGGCCAATAAATTCTATTCTATTCTATTCTATTCTATTCTATTCTATTCTATTCTATTCTATTCTATTCTATTCTATTCTATTCACATGGAATAACTTCTATGTCGGTCTTGCAAACACATTGGGATTGGGATGCACAGCTCAGCTCTCAATTTAGGGGCTCACTCTTTGCTTTGATATTCTGGGACTGGGACTGAGGATGACTGAGAGGTGCTGGCCTAAACATTTACTGCTTGTTGAAAATGAGTCTGGCAAAACTAAAACGCCTCTTGTTTTCTGAAGCTTGCCTCTCTCTTTCCATTGCATCTCACTATGCCAGCCTGTGTCTGCTGTTTATGCTAATATAAGTTGTCCTCACTGGACCATGGGATGATGAGACATCATAATGGCAGGCTGGGCACCATGTACCCAGATCACAATCACGTGATTGCATAGATGCTGCAACCAACAGAAATGCAACTATCACTCATACAGTGCTGTTGTAAGGTTTAACAGCCATGGAGCAAGTGGTTTTTAAATGAGGACCTATATACCGTGTTTCCCCGAAAATAAGACCCTGTCTTATATTTTTTGGAACCCTGAAATAAGCGCTTGGCCTTATTGCCATGCGCTCCAAAACCCAGTTGAGCTTATTATCAGGGGATGTCTTATTTTGGGGGAAACAGGGTATCTAAGGCACAGTTCTGTATTCTGGCAGTGATGACAGGCCGGTCCTTCAAAGAAACCAAACCTGCCAACAGCTCTACCATCACTTCTGACATCTCAAAGCCAGTGTTTCCTATCTTTGCATCAAAAAGGCATTGCAGCGAAATCCTTGAGCATTTCAAATAGTACTTGGCAGGATCAATAGTTTCCAAAGTATCTATCAGATGTGATGTCTTCATCACACTGAGCCAAAAATGACTGTCTTCCTTCTGGTGCCTCCATATTATAGTTTATAGACAGTTTTTAAAAAAAAAAAATCAAATGTTAATTTTAGCTTGGATCAAACTGTTGTGCCCTTGAATTGCAAACTCAATCGAATAATTCTTTCTTCAAATCCTGAAGACGATTCAAATTAGATGTGATTTGCATAGCATTCACAGCATGATTCTCAGTAATAGAGATTACTAATAACTAATAGACATATACAAAAATGGTGCTACAATACTACAGGTTATTACATTTTCCTTCTGTCAGAGGACATAGTTTTAAAAAGCCTTTATGATCAGTTAAAAACTCAGGGATCTGAACAGATTAAGAGAATAAAGAAATTAACTCAAACACACACACACACATACTATAAATGCTTGGTGATATTTAGCTATATCTTTTCTCATAAAAAGCTTGGGAAGCATGTGTGCTTTCAAGAAAAAACATATGCATATTGTCAATAGTAGCACCTGTTCAATTACAGTTTATTTCAGTATGGAGAATCCAGTTTAGCCCCCTAGATGGCAATACTATCAAACAGTTTTTATACCATGAGTACTTAATGATTAACAACCAGCGTTCAGTCATCCAACATACTCAAGGCAGCCATTAAAAAAATAACAAAAATGATTTCATTATAGATTCTTTTAATAAACATTTATGGCTTAGATCCTTGAAAGTGGAAGCATTCAAACTGCCATAGCCAAAGGGAACTTGTAGAACCCAATGCAAAATTATGGACTGTGGGTTAAAATACAGAGTTCAAACTGAAGTTCATGCTTGGCATAACAATCTGGCATCAGAAATTATGCTGGCACAAAACACTATTAAAATTAGCTTTACAATAGCAGGCTATATTAACAGTGTTTTATGAAAAGAGTTATCTATTAGGCTTCAGCAACTGAACTTTTAAAAGCCTACAATTTACAATTTGCATCTTAAGATTTAGTGGGAGAAATGGAATGAGCACATGAAGTTAAATGATTGTTTCTGATCAAAAATTAAAAGCTTTGATTACAGAACAATAGAAAAGTATACTGTATATACCGTATATGAAGCTCATGGTTCATTGTAGATATTTATGCATATGAATATATGCTTATGAAATAAACATGTAATAAAAGAGGTTAATTTTAGAGAATGAACAATTGCTATTCTTGCTATAATAATCTAAAGAATATCTACATAACTTCAAGATAGCTTAGAAAAACTTTGTTGACTCTAATGGAGAGGTAAAAAAAAGCCCCAAAAGACATAGGGTTAGCTAAAACAGAATGCAAGATGCCAGCTATCAGTTAATTATACTTCATCACATTTCTATAATAGGTTGAGCGTAATTTATGAGACAAAGTTGGGATATATAGTACATTCAGTAAATAATTAAATTACACAGTAAATTTATGATCACAATTAATACATCATTATATTTATTTAAAGAATACAGGTTGCAGGATAGAGTGGAGGGGGACAAATTAGAAAAAGGATCACAGCACACAGATATCTTTTAGTCCTCATTTCAAAGTACTGGTGAGAATTGCTCCCCTGAAACGGCAATTTCTCATGACAGAATTGCCAATAGCATCTGTGAGGAAAAGCACAGAGAAAAAGAACTGAACTCCTCTGTGAAGCAACTTGAATCTAAGACTCCTTGGGGAGCTGCCTTTAGCCATCCTTTGAATTACTGAACTGGGAAAACCGAAAGCCAGCAGAGACAGAGAGGCAGGGAGGAACTCCCTGTCTCTGAACTGAAGAAGATGAGGGGTGACTAAAGCAGAAGCTGCCATCTGAAAGATCTCAGATTGTCTTCAAAAAGGTTGTCTGTGAAGAGAGCCACTTCTCATAGTTCTGATCAAAGTAGAGAGTTGTGATGTGATGGCACTCTGAGAACGTTCTAGTTGAAATCCCATATGGACTTGACCTGCGTTATCTACAAAGAGCAGCTCTGCGTACCATATTCCGGGAATCTCTCAGCTCTTGGTGTTGTTTTGAAAACATGCACATTAAGTACAATTATATATTTAGTTCAGCCCAGTGGTGAAATCCAAATTCTTTTACTAACGGTTCTGTGGGCGTGGCTTAGTGGGTGTGGTGTGGCTTGGTGGGTGTGACAGGGGACGGATATTGCAAAATCTCCATTCCCACCCCATTCTGAGGCCAGCCAGAGGTGGTATTTGCTGGTTCTCCAAACTGCTCAAAATTTCCGCTACCGGGAGGCTTCTGGTGGCTCCGCTCTCTCCGAAGGACGCCAAAGGGCGCCCGCGCTGGGATTCTGTAAAAGCCGGCGAAATCAACGGCTGAAAGTACCTTCCCCGGTAAGGGGAAGGGAAAGAGCAAGAAGAAGGAAAGTTAGAGCTCTCTCTAGAGGCCCCGTTTGGGGAACTCGAAAGGGAAAGTTCCCTGGAATTCCTTCTGCAAAGCTCCAGCCCCAGGGTGTTTCTGCTTTAAGCAGACAGAGAAGAGAGCGACCACTTCTGCTTCAATTGCTTGTTATGGATATTTATAAGCAGATGGAATAAAACACAGGAGATCAGTCATTTAAATTGCAAGTATTAAATCTGACTTCTATTTTTTCTTTTTTTAAAAAAATTTTTTTTTCTCTCATCTACAATCAACACAATGAAATAAAATGGCGTTTACTTGTTGAGAAAGTGAAACTGAATGGAGATTTTATCTTATTGTACTGGACTGTGGATTGTTGGATTATTTTAGTTTGTTTAAGTATTTTATAAGGGGATTTTCAGCAAGAACTTTGCCATGAAGGTTTTTTCAGAAGAATGGATTCATGACTTTATACAGGATTATACAGAAAGAATGTATTTAATTACTCAACAATACGAATTGGGAAAAAATGGAGGCGTTTTGAATGAGAGTTTGGAGGAAATTAACCAAAGTAATCAGGACTTGGAATATGGAATGGATGTAAAGAAGCCTTTTTTAAAAAGTTTGGATGAAAAGCCTGAATTTGTGCTACAGGAGGCTGTTTCCCGAAATGGAAAAACTCACAGGGTTAATGCTTTCCAAGAGTTCTCTTTTCGGATTGAGGGAATATACGGCAGTAACTCGTGGATTCTTGGACATAAGGAACTATTAGGAAATATTGTGACTGACTTTTCAAAAGGAGTAATGAAGGAAAGACAGAGACTAATGCATCAAAAATGGCAAGAGACAAAAGTATCATTTTTGAAAGAATTTTTTTTGAAATATTAACAGAAAAAGATTTTAGCGTTTCTGAAAGACAATACGTAAGGAAGATTTGGAAGAAATGGGTTGATTATATGTTTTATAACCATCATAAAAGACTAGATATTTGGATTTATACTGGATTTTGACGAGGAAGGACTAAAGTTGAATAGATATTGTAATTTCCCTGTATTGAAATTTTATAATCTGTTGTATTGAATTTTAAATAGAATATTCTCGAAAGATCTTATGTAAGAAAGACTTGGGGGGGAAATTATATGGTTATAGAAGCTATAAGGGAGATATTCTCTGAACTGGATTGGATTTTTATGCTTTAGCTGGTTTTAAATATTTTAGGATTAATTTGTTCTACTGATCTATATATTTTATTACTGTTTATTGTTAATTTTTTGAAGGATTTTGGTTATGTAAGGAGGAAGTCAGAGCTAGAGAGGGAGAATTGGTATAATAGTTTTGGGAAAAAAATTTTTTTTAGCATATGTTTGTTTTATTTTTAACTATACCTTGTGAAGGGAGAGGGGTTGGTGGGAAAGGGAAAAAAAATTTTTTTTGTAAAACTTTTTGAATAAAAAAAAAAAAAAAATTTCTGCTACCGGTTCTCCAGAACCTGTCAGAACCTGCTGCATTTCACCCCTGGTTCAGCCTGAATATTGTTATATACTTTCTTCAGTTTGTTGCTTCTGCTGTTTTACATTTAATCCTGACCTACCAACAGCTAGGTTGTATTTTCCCGATCTCTCATTCTAGTCAGCTGCTTGACTGTGTACTATCTGAACTGCATGATGTTTTTGCAAAACTTATCTCACTGGCTTGTCACGCAGTATATCTTTGGACTCCTAATTTTTATTTCCAATAACCATAATTAGAGTTTGCAGATAACTAGTTAATTATGATGATGCCAACTATAAAACCATTATTTATTATGTTCAGACTTATCAGTTGTGATGGGCATAGTTTATTACTTCCTTGTCTATCTACAACATATGGATTTTCAATTCCTGGTAGGAATAGGCAACTTCCAAATGCTCATTGAGTTCTGGGCCATAAGCCCTCTAGAGCTTTGGTTGCTGTTGTGTTGAGAGCATCAAAGCGCGTCTGGGTTAGAAGGATTAGCCAGTGACATACTTGCCCAGGGACCAGTTGGGGACTCATTTTGTGTCCCCATTAACTTGCCTACCTAAGTGGTACCCATCTATCTACTTGTGGTTTCCTGCTTTTGAACTGTTGGGTAACTTAACAGTAACAGAGTTGGAAGGGACCTTGGAGGTCACCTAATCCAACCCCCTGCTCACGCAGAAGACCTGTACTAGGGATTCGAACTGCCGACCTTTTTGATCGACAAGCTCAGTGTTTTAGCCACTGAGCCACCTGGTAACCTAACTGTGAGCAGGAGCTGGCCAAGTGACGGGAGCTCACCTTGTCACATAGCAGCAACCAGGGTGAAGAGCTTTGGTGAAGCCTACAGTAAAATAGTTGTATATTAGCCCTGTTTCCTGCATATTTGTTCAGCCCCTCCTGGCTTTGGTATTGAAAGAGTTCTCTACTTGAAAGTACTTTAAGGCAGGGGTGAAATGCTCCCAGTTGGGACCGGCTCACCCGATCCGGTAGCGATGGCGGCTGCTGGTTCAGAGAACCAGTAGCAAAAATCCCTGGCCCCGCCCCCTTCCCCTGCCGAGCCGCACCATCATCAGAGGTTTTTTTTTTTACTTTTAAAAGCAGTTTTTCTTCAGCCGAAAACATGCTTTTAAAAGTAAAAAAAAAGCCTTTGAGGATCCCATGGCTCAGCTGAGATAGTCAGAACTCTTTAAAAGGTTTTCTTTAAACAACCTCTTCGGCCAAAAAAGTTGTAAAAAGAAGGTTTTAAAAGGCTTCTCTGGTGATCCCAGCTGAGTTCCTTATCACCAGAACCTTAAAAACATGTTTTCTACAAGCTCTTCAGCCGAAGAGCTTGTAGAAAACCTCCTTGTAAGAGATTCTGGGCTGCAATAAAGCACTTTATCTTATACTGCTCCTTTCTGGCTCAGAAAGCCATGCTTTACATCAGTTGCATTAGCTAGCAACTGAAGCTGCCTGCCTGAAGTCCATCTCAGTCAGCAACTCAATTTGCCTGCTTTGCCGGCTGTGGAACTCTGGGAATTGAAGTCCACAAACCTTAAAGTTACTAAGGTTGGAGACCCCTGATCTAAAAAATAAAAATAAAATAAAATAATAAAATATTTGTGCAGCTTTCTGGGATTTGGTGTGTTTCTGTAGTGTTTAACTCTAACTACACAAACACACAAAATCTCACAAAACTGTATGTGGCATTGTGTGTGTGTGTGTGTGTGTGTGTGAGTCAGTTGTGTTGTGTTTTATGTGTGTAAAGTGTGAAAGTTGATTTTTGAGCTTTTTGTGGCTGTGTGAGGTTCCTGCTTGTTGCAGGGGCCATTTTGGGTGAAGTGCAGCTGCTTTTACATTGTGTATGAGTCAGTTGTGTTGTGTGTGTGTAAAGTGTGAAAGTTGGTTTTTGGTACCTCTTATTGTTTTGTATACTTTGTTTATTATTTTTATTATTTATCATTATTGGCCGCGCCCACCCAGTCATCTGACCACCAAGCCATGCCCACCAATTAAGCCACACCCACAGAACTGGTAGGGAAAAGTTTTAGATTTCACCCCTGATTTAAGGTATGGGGACACTGAGTTAATTGTATGGTAATTAGCCTTTCAAAAATGAGGCAAACCTTTTAGGGACAGTAATCACAAGTATGACTATATTAAGCCAGAAAGGAGAGTCAGTTTGGCAAAGTAGCTATGGCATTGGGCTAGAAACTAGAAGACCATGAATTCTAGTTCTGCCTTAAACACAAAACCAGCTGATGTCCTTTGGTTTTTCACTTTCTTTCAATTTCAGAAAGCAGACAATGGCAAACTACTTCTGGAAAAAAAACACACATACCATACTCTCTCACACACATGCACTCTGATGCCACCAGGAGTCAGCTGAACACAAGGAGGCATTTTATTTATATTTTATTTCTATTGGCTGTTTTTGCTATCAACTTTCCTCATCCGTTATGTTTCCTATTTTATAAGCTCTAAAGAGACAGTCTTCCCATAGGTTTAACCAAACAAAGCAGCCAAAACTGATTTCTCTGTCTTTAAACCAATATGCTTATTTTGTGAATATATCTTTTACATCCTGATTCCGAGAAACGATTCTACAGCCACATTCCACCTTAGATAGAGTCACTCCATAAATAGCATTTCCAAAATAAGGATGGCTTTAGTCACATCTTTTTCACTAGATCCAGTGTCAGTTTCTTCCAATTTAAGGATGTATAAATCTGTAGCTATCCTACAGAGAATTAAACACTTTTAGCTCTCAACCTTTTCCCCTAAGCCAATTCAAAACTATCTATGGAGACATGTTTTTCTTTCTATAACGATATTTGGATGAATTGCTATTTGCACAGTGCAAACCTAGATGTGCCTAGTTAAATTTGAATCCAGCTGTGGGCAATAAAAGATTATGCCCAATAAGATATAAGACTGAAGTCTTCCTCGATGTAAGGAGAACCAGGCACTATTGACTGTATTATTATTATTTTATTAAATCTATATGCTGTCCAATTCCTAACAACTCTGGTTGGCATATGCAACAACTTTGAAAAAAGCAAAGAACCATACACTTTTAACTCCTGTCTTCTTTTTCTCCCATTGACGTATATATAAATGATTGTGGGACCCGGTGGCTCAGGGGCTAGGACGTTTAGCTTGTCGATCGAAAGGTCGGCAGCTTGGCGGTTCGAATCCCTAGTGCTGCTGTGTAACAGGGTGAGCTCCCTTTACTTGTCCCAGCTTCTGCCAACCTAGCAGTTCAAAAGCATGTAAAAAATGCAAGTAGAAAAACAGGGACCATCTTTGGTGGGAATGTAACAGCATTCTGTATGCCTTTGGCATTTAGTCATGCCGGCCACATGACCACAGAGACATCTTCAGACAGCGCTGGCTCTTCGGCTTTGAAATGGAGATGAGCACCGCCCCCTAGAGTCGGGAACAACTAGCACATATGTGCGAGGGGAACCTTTACCTTTATATATAAATGAAATGGTTTGGGTTTCTTAGCAATTGTTCCCTTCTACTTCTTTTTAAACAGTGCTCACTAGTTCTTATGGTGAAGGTAAAAATGGATGATGCAATAAGGCATTTTGTTTATTGCTGTTGCAGAACCTGGCACCGATTTAGACTGGGCTGAATTGGCCCAAAGTCACTCAGTTCCCTACCACATCTTGAGTCTCCCTGCTAATGGTCCAACACCTTTACCACGCTACAGTATAAATGCTGGCTGTGGAATTTTGGAAGTTGAAGTTCACACAACTTAAAGTTGGTAAGCCTGAGAAATACTGCTCTGCATCATATAAAAACTCCCTTTTTATGACCCTCTAATCCCTTAATTCAAGATAGAGTCAGGGTAACTAGCGTTTACTGGCCGGATGTCCTTCCTGACACCATTTGGAATTCACAGCAGACATTTTTTTCTTTGTGCCCTATCACCAAACAGGGGAAAAAAGGTCACATTTCATGTTGCATACATTCAAACTTTTACCAAAGATAGCTAGTTTCACTCACAAATCTCTCTGCTCTGCTCCTAGCCACCACTCAAGAATTTCCCTAGGACTTATATACGAACAGAATACTTTGCTCTAAACTCCCAATGGGAAGCATTTGGCTTAAGGGTTAATTTGACACTTTTTACTATTATCACCTTGCCCTTGCTCTTAATCAACTGCAAAAAGATCACACTTCCTCTAACGGGAAGAAGATAAATCCTCCGTTGATAGAATAGGCATCAAATCAGCATCTCCAGAAAGCCGGGCGTGGAGAGGTAATTGGAGTCTGCATGAAGCTGTTCAAAATCAGTTCATTGATTTCAGCTATTTGGAGCACAAGACTTTGCAGGAATAGAGTATTGCTATGGGCCTGCACTTTGAGAAACAAGGTGGCCTCAGGAAATGTGTGACAACTTGTTAAGTATTGAAGCATCAGCACTCTGGTTGCCTCTTACTTTGGACTGCTTTAAAGAGCAACAAAAAGGACCTATGTTTGCATAGATTCTGAAGCAGTTTTTCCAAACAATATGGGAAACATGCCCAGCCTTGTTTTTGATGCATTTGAGACAATCTTAACTCTTAGTGACTGCCTGCTGTTTTTTTGGCAAGATTTTTGGAAGTGGTTTGCCACTGCCTTGTTCCTAGGGCTGAGTTAGAAAGATTATCGAACATACTCTTTTCTCTGACTTGCTTTAATAACACACAAAAAAGTAACATTTAATTAATTCACTAATTAAGTTACTGGTTTGTATTTCTTAAAAGGAATGAGAAAATACAGAAATATGGCCAGCAGTAATGATTGTAAAGCAGGTTACTGAGGACGTAAAACAAAAACTTAAAACATTAAAGGCAAAATAAATGAATTTAATTTAGGCATGTTTTAATCTTAAAATATAATTTTAATTTCCTTTCAGAAAAAACTGAAGCCAAGAACACCCCAAAGGAAAGAGAGGCAGTTTCAAAACTACCTATTAAAATATTGACAAGTTTGTATGCCCATCTGTGATTGCTTTGACTACTTGAAATGCTGCAAAGGTGAAAAGTGGGTCAAAATATTTATGTAGGTGGAAACAGATAAAAAATTAGCATTGGTCTATGGTTGTCAATAATGTTGTATGTGGGTAGGCTCCCTGCACAAGTATTTAAACTGCACAAAGTTACACAAACTTGTTTTTGAATCTGTTGTGAGAAAACTATTGATCAGATGGGATCCAGTCATTTCTACAACTATCACTCTGGAGTTTTGTTGTTATCATATGCCTCACTGTTACACTTCTGGAGCCAAAAAACTTTAGCTGCTTTGAGAGAGTGCTAACTGATCAAGAATAATAATTTCTAAAATTTGAGATTATTATTTAATAGAAACAACAAATGTAAAACGTGCAGATGGCAGCAACTATTATAGCACAAGTATTTCCACTTCTACAACCAAAAAAACTGAATGCTTCTTTGAAGATGGAATATCACCGACAATATATTCACACAAACACACAAAAGTATTATTTTTATGGAGGTGTAAAAAATGGATCAATACATTAATTGATGAAGCATTTAACATATTTTTTTCCAACCCAGGTAGTAGTTCTAATTTGTTCCTTTTGCCATACAGCTATATGGTTCCTTAACAATGTAAAGCTACTGATCAAAAGAATTAAAATCCAATTCGACCAAGACATTTGAAGTATTTTAACAGTAACCATTTCCCCTATTTGCATTTAGGAGCACAGAGAACAAGCCCCTCATGCATTCTCGAGAACATAAGGAGGGGAAGCATATGTAGCTTATTGGAAATGAATGAAGGACATACAGGGGCACCCCTTAATAGCTGCACTTGGCATCAGTTAAAACAACTAGGCTAGTATTTGATCACACTCTAAAAGTAGACATTACTTACTGTGACTGTGAATTGTATTTTCTTTCCCTGACACCCCTTGACAGCTAGGGATTTGCAGCAGTCCCAACAAGAATGCGAACTGCCTGCTTTGACTGGAAAACAAAGCCCCATAAAAGAGCAGCATTTTACAAGTTAGCACTTGGCATTCAGTTGGTTTTTCAGGGAGCGGGGAGCTTTTAAATGATCAACTCCTTCATCCCACTTTTGCAGGCTAAACATGACAGCCCCTTTTTCCTTGATGCCAGTGTTGGTCTGCTTCTCCAGACTATTAGAATTATGTTTTGCTTTTCTTTGAAATTCTGTATATGCACAATTCCATTTGAAAACCATTTCCTCCAAAGACATCTTTTACACATTGCTTTAGAAATGCCCCACCAACACACTTCACTCAGGAAAAAGCAACGGGATTTTACCCTTACTAATTCACATTAACCATGCACTTCAAAACATGGATCTCATCTTGAGACATCACAAAAACAAAACAAGACAAGACATCTCAAGAGATAGAGAGAATATGTAGAGAATACAGGGAAACCATTTGTATTTCAAAAGGAATTTACTTAAGAATGCTTCTGAGCTTGAAAGTATTAAGGTCATAGAGGCCAATTTTCTTGGGCAAGCCTTACAATATTGAGACTTTGCTATTAACATCTTTTAAATAGAGATCTCGGGGCCATCAAATTCCCACTAAAACCTCTCCTTTCCCATCCCAGGAAAGCCACAATTGCAAGGCACTGAAAACACTTTGAAGCAGCAAAGCAGCTTTTCTTGTCAGTGAAGTGTATAACAGCTCTCATGTGAAATAAAGCTCAATGCTATTCATGTTTTGGTTTTCACCCCTCTAAAGATACCTTAGTTGATTTGTGACATTTTGCTAATGGGCTAATTAGTTTTTCACGTATTCATTTACTAGCAAAACAACATAGCAAAAGAAAGAGGGATAGGAACATTTAAGTTGCGATGTTGCAATAGAAATAAGCATTTCCGAGAGCATATGCACCAAGACAAATTCCTTGTGTGTCCAATCACACTTGGTCAATAAAATTCTATTCAAATTCTATCCAATTTCTTCCTATGTGAGAAAGAAGGAACTTATTTATTTATTTATTTATTTATTTATTTATTTATTTATTTATTTATTTATTTATTTATTTATTTATTTGAGGCATAGCTTACATTTCCATCCTGAATTTAAGGAAGTGTATGCAGTAATGCTTCCTCCGCTCCCCCCTCCATTTCTAAGAA